>NW_023416389.1:0-97268 GCF_014108235.1 Myotis myotis | reverse complement strand
GGAGTAGCTGCTGTCCCAACTGCATGAACTAACTCTCTCTCTCTTTCTCCCCCCCCCCCCCCCCCCGTGGCCCAGGAATCGCCACGGCTCCGAACCCCGCCTTCCCGTGGGGCACCTTCCTCCAGCGCGCAGGTGAGGGGCCTGGCAGGGCGGGCGGCCTCGCACTTCTAGGAAGGCGGCTGTGGGGTCACAGAGGCTCCGGGTCCAGGTGGGCAGGGGGGTGGCGGGGGGGGGACAGGAATGGCCAGAGGCCGGAGGAGGAGGGATGTGGCTCTGCCCGATCTCAGCGCCGCCTCCTGGTGAGCAGAGCCACTGGCCGAGGGAGGAGGCGCCCTGTCCACTGAGCCACACTGGCCGGGGCTGTGCCTGCATCTCTGAGGAAGCCTGCAGACGCCTCTGCTTCACCCTGAAATGTTTCTCTGGGGGTGACCAGGCAGGGCTACTGTTGTGGGAGGGGGAAGAGGAGGGGGATGGGAGGGGGAGGGGGAAGGGGAGTGGGAATTGCAGTCCGGCCTTGAACTTCAGAGAAGAGACGGAAAATGCAAAATCCGGCAGCAGACAGGAGGTCACCCCAGCCTGTTTTTGCTCCAAAACCCGAGGGCACCCCAGCCTGTGTTCACCCCACACATGTCACTCCAGGCCTCAGGCAAGCACCGTGTGTCAGCGTTCGGCTCCTTTGAAAAGAAAAAAACGTGAGGCGTTTGATGAGAAGTAATTTCCCAGGTGCCCTCATCCATCTCAGCCGGCGCGCGGGCCTCAGCGTCACGGGGGTCGCCCCCCACCCCCCTCAGCGCCGGGCTTACACGGCTTACACGGCTTACACGGCTTACACGGCCCGGCGCGCGCTCACTCCATCTTCCGTGCGTCACCGCGCGGGGCCTGGGGCTGGGATCCATCTCGGGGTCTGTCATCCAGGCCGGCCTCTCTCGGGCTCACAGGGAGTGACTGATGGGGCAGCCGGAGATTTAAAACACTCTCAGGAGACCTTCCCGGGACCTGCCGGCTGCCCTTTTAAACTATGTATATGGATGTCAGAGAGGAACGGAGAGGGAGAGAGAGAAACATCCATGATGAGAGAGAGTCATAGACTGGCTGCCTCCTGCACGCCCCCCACTGGGGATCCAGCCCACAACCCGGGCCTGTGCCCTGACGGGGAATCAAACTGTGACCTCCTGGTTCATAGGTCAATGCTCAACCCCTGAGCCACACCGGCCGGCCTGGCTGTGAGTGAATATTGTAAACATCTGCAGAGTATACGGGCGCAGGGAGGGGGCGCGACTGCGGTTGTTGCCGGGGTCAGAGGATGGCTTTAGGGTGAGATGTTCTAGAGGAATCGGCGTCTCTGGGTTTTAGGATCAGGTGTCTGCTCTCATCCATGTGGTTGTCTGTCGCCCCAACTGCCCACCCCCACCCCCGACTTCCCTGCCCCCCCCCCCCCCGCCGCCCTCAGAGCCAGCGTTTGCCACATGTGACGTCCCCGTGAGCTTCCCACGCGGACACGGATTCCCCGAACTCTTGTCTTGCAGACCTTCCCCAAAGCGCCGATAACTTGCACGTGTTCCTCCTGATATGCGGACTCCGGCCGGTCAAAGACCCCCTCTACCTGGTGGACGCCTTCTCGGGTACGGCGGCTGAGGGACCTGCGTGCGAATTCCTGTGGGGTTTGGGTCTTCCCGGCTCATCCTCTGCACAGTCAGCAAAACCGCTTCCGGCCGCTCCTGTGGAAAAACCAGAAAAACAGTCGCGCTTGTGGGAACTGTCCTTGCTTCTTCCCTCGTTCTCTGCCCCTGGCTCCCTAGGAAGCATGGGAGGTAGCGGAGCCCGGCCGCCCGGCTCAGGGGGTGTGTCGACCTATGAACCCGGAGGTCAGGGTTCCATTCCCGGTCAGGGCACAGGCCGGGTTGCAGGCTCCATCCCCAGTGTGGGGCGTGCAGGAGGCAGCCGGTCCATGATTCTCATCTTTGATGTTCCTAGCTCTCTCTCCCTTCCTCTCTGAAATCCATATGAAAATATATATTAAAAGAGACAGCCGAGAGTTACGAGGCTAAACTGACGTTACGGGGAGTGCTCCAGGCAGGTCGCTGGTGCGAGGGGCTGGGAGTTCTGCTGCTCACGGTAACCTGTGCTCTGAGCTTGGGGGCATGCTGCTTCTGGTTACCTAACGCGTTAGGTGTCCGGCTAAGGCGCAGTGCTCCAGGACAATAATATTTACCTAAAAGCAAGAGATGCCAGCATGTTTACCGCTTACAGCCACCGCACTTAGACGGACTGCGGGGAGGGAAGCCCGAAGACGGAACGGTTCCTGTAGAAGCTCCTGTTCGCTGGGACTTGTAACCACTTTTAAGGTGTCTTTCTCCCCTTTTCTCCCCAGAATGGCACCGGGAGGAGCCCAGCGCGTTCCTGGTGATCGTCGGCCCCGAAGTGAGTAGACCCCTGTGAGCACCTGCCCGACGCCCCTGCGGCCTGTGCTCTAGGGTTCTTCTAAAACGAGTCCCCGTTACGGCCCTAACTAAGTGATTTTGTCCTTTTTGAGTAAGTAAACTCTGTTTGCCTTTTTTTTTTTTTTTTTTAATCCTCACCCAAGGATATGCTTTTATTGATTTTTGAGAGAAAGAGAGAGAGAGAGATCGGCTGCCTCCTGCATGCGCCCTGACCGGGAATCGAACCCGCCACCTTTTGGTGAGGGGAACAACGCTCCCACCAATGGAGCCACCCGGCCAGGGCAAGTGTGTTTGCCTTTTGGAAAATGAAAACTAGCCCCGGCTGGTGTGGCTCAGTGGTTGAGGGTCGGCCTGCGGACTGAGTGGTCCCGGGTTCGATTCCGGTCCAGGGCATGTACCTGGGTTGCAGGCTCCTCCTCGGCCTGGGCCCTGGCGGAGTGCGTACAGGAGGCAACCCATCCATGTGTTTCTCTCACCTCGATGTTTCTCTCTGTGTTTCCCTCTCCCTTCCACTCGCTGTAAACATCAATGGGAAATACCCTCAGGTGAGGATTAAAAGAAAACGAAAAATAAGTGGAAACTAGACCCCAGCTGCAGAGTGAGAGGCTTGATGCAGCTTTAGGGGAATTTTTGCTACAAAGCGTGAGGGACACATAGTCACGGAACCCGGGGCGGCCGCAGGGAGAGAGTCACGCAAAGCAGAGGGTTTGTGTGTCGCACAGAAGCCGCCCTGTGCTGGCCCAGGTTGCCTGGGAAACCCCCAACCCGCTCCGCAGACAAGCCCAGGGCGGTGACTCCGGGCCCTCAGGGGCCACACTGCACAGAGGGGCTCACCTGGCAGGCAGGTGTTAGGCCCGACTGTGGCTGTTGCCCGGAGAACGGAGTTGGGGGCGCCTGGAGGTCCCTCTGCTCCGGGTTCAGGAGAGCCACGCGGCCACCCGGCAGCCTCATGCGCGCAAACCTCGGTTTATGCCCAGGCGATGGGGAGTCACAGGGCAGTGAGGCCTCCCTGTCCTCCTGGGGTGTCTGTCTCAGACTTGCACATGCACCCCAACGTCCTCTCCTCAAGCAGGGAGCGTTGAGGATGCGCAGGCTGCGAGCGGGAATGACCCTGCGCTGACCCTCAGGGCACCAACGGGAGGCAGCGGGGTCCTCGCAGCTCAGGGTCTCGCCGGTTCTGTAATTTTTCCTTCTGTGGGTTTTCTGGTTCCCGCGGGACCCACAAAGCATGCAGAGTGTGTGTGGTGGGGAGGGGGGTCCCTATGCTTGGCTCAGTGTTGTACAGACCCTGGAAATGGTAGGTTTACCCAGGAAAAGGCCGCCTACCCTCCCCAAGGTATCAAGGCCGCTGCACGAGACCGAAGCGCCCCTCAACCTCTGTCGTTTGTTTAGTGTAAAGCACATACACACACACACACACACACACACGTGCGCGCATACACATAGACACACACGCACACACGCGCGCACACACATGCACACGCACACACATGCACATACACACACGCGCGCACACACACACACACACACGAAGCTTCTGGAAAACAGTGGCTTCGTGATAAACTACAGGGATAGCGCCATGTACACCCCCCTGGCTGGGCAGGTTGTCATTTGGAGCCCCGCTGGCAGGTGTGAGTGAGACAGGAACTGCCTCTGCCTCCCCCCGCCCCCCAGCTCCCCCCCTCCCCAGCTCCCACCGCCCCCCAGCTCCCGCCTGCCCCCAGCTCCTCCCGCGCCCCCCAACTCCCCCGGCCCCCCAGCTCCTCCCCTGCCCCCCAGCTTCTCCCCTGCCCCCCAGCTTCTCCCCTGCCCCCCAGCTCCTCCCCCGCCCCCCAGCTCCTCCCCCGGCGTAACAGGAAGCCAACGTGTTGGTCACAAGGTCTCACACTTGGTGTTACACCTGCGCAGACCAAGGGGCATGTTGTCAGTTCTCGTTAAATTCCATTCACTGTTAATAACACGGGGGGGGGGGGGCGGGGGGTGCGGCAACACCAGCCTCTGGGTGATACGCGCGCGGGGCAGCCCCACACTGAGCGCCCCCTGGTTCCCCCCGAAGGTGGCCGCGCCCGGGCTCCAGGCTCGGACCCCACAGCCCACGGGGGAGTGTTTCTCCGGGGTCTCCCCTCAAACCACCCCGCCCCGTTATTTGCGCGGCATGGCCCACCGGGGTCTCCTCTGTCGGCTCTGCTGTCCTCGCTGTCGCTGTCCAGGGCGGCGCTCGTTCACGCCTGTCTCGTCTCTGCAGGTGGACCCGGTGTTCACGCGGGAAGTCAAGGCCAAGGTGGAGAGGTGAGCATCGGGGGAGCAGGGGTTTAGCGGGAGGGGAACCCCAGTGGCCCCCACGTCTCCGCGGCAACGAGTCCCGGGCTCTGCTCCCGGCATTTACACGGGACTCCTCCTCCCACCCCCCGGCCGGTCCTGCGGGACCCGACACCGTGACTTCCCGCGTACCAGCCCGGAAACGCGGCCCGCAGCGTCCGCCGCTCCCGGGAACGGGCCAGGGTCCGGGGACCGTCTCTCCCCTCCGGGTCACCCGTTAGGTGATTTCCTCAGGGACCCCCCCCCCCGTTTCTGCCCCACTTACTGGCCACCCCTGACTGGTCAGCAGCAGGGACTGGGAGATTCTGACGTGTCCCCGCATACGGTCAGGTCTCTGTGTGGCTCACGGATACAGGTGCAGGTACATGAGAGCCTGACCGACTCTGTGAACGGACACGGATCAAATCACGGCCGTGGTGGGAAGCGGGGGGGACGGCCGTGAGTCTGTTCTTGAGCGAAAACAAACAAAAACAGAAAAACTGCCCGGCCGGCGGGACTCGGGGGTTGAGCGTCGACCTAGGAACCAGGAGGTCACGGTTGGCTTCAGTCAAGGGCACAGGCCGGGTTGTGGGCTCATCCCCAGTGGGGGGCGCGCAGCAGGCGGCCGGTCCATGATTCTCCCTCATCATGGATGTCTCTCTCTCCCTCTCCCTTCCTCTCTGACATCAGTAAATGTGTATATTTTTAAAGGTCAAACCCACAGGACTAAATACTGTCAACTCCGGGGCGGGAAGGCGGGCATTGCTTGCGTTCTCCTACTTTAGTGTCTGATTCTCTCTGTTCACCTGTTATGTCGCCACCAGGAGGGTGGGAGGAGGTGGCATTAATATTGGAAAAGCGTCGTTTTCTCAGTCCTCAGGCAGAACGGCAGAGCCTTATCTCGGACTCGCAGTGTCCGGGAAGCGCGTGTCTCGTGTGTTAAATGCATTCGAAACGCCCACCGACGAGCTGGCGGCCGTGTCTCCCCGCCCCACCCCTCCCGGGGACCCACTGGAGACATGCCTCCCACTCCCAGTCCGTCGTGTGTTGCAGGTCGGCGGGGGTGCGGCTGCTCCCCGAGATGCCCCAGGGCGACCTGCACGCGGCCGAGAAGAACTGCCTCGCCCTGGTCAACAGCTCGCTCTCCGAGGGCATGTCGGCGGCCATTCTGGAGGTAACGGCTCTCAGGCCCTCGCTCCCCTCCTCGTGCCAGGCGCCATCTTCCTCACGTTTCCAGCTTGAAAAATGCAGTTGCATTTCCCCAGGAGCTCAGTGCAGACAATACCGATGTATTTATTCATTTATTTTATTTTCTTACTAGAGGCCCGGTGCACAAAATTCATGCACGGGTGTGTGTGTGTGTGTGTGTGTGTGTGTGTGTCCCTCAGCCAAGCCTGCACCCTCTCCAATCTGGGCTGGCTCCCAAACGCTTGCCTGCCTGCCTGCCTGCCTGATTGCCCTTAACTGCTTCTGCCTGCCAGCCTGATCACCCCCTAAGCACTCCCCTGCCAACCTGATCAATGTCTAACTGCTCCACTGCCAGCCTGATTGCCCCTAACTGCCCTCCCCTGCAGGCCTGGTTCCTCCCAACTGCCCTCTCATGAGGCCTGGGTCCCCCCCCCTCAACTTCCCTCCCCTGCAGGCCTGGTTACCCCCAACTGCCCTCCCCTGCAGGCCATCTTGTGGCCACATGGGGGTGGCCATCTTGTGTGTTGGAGTGATGGTCAATTTGCATACTGATTGTGACTAATTAGCATATCTGGGCTAATTAGCATATCCCTCTTATTATATAGGATATATATATATATATATATTTTTAATTGATTTCAGAGAGGAAGGGAGAGGGAGAGAGAAAAACATCAATGATGAGAGAGAATCCTGGATCAGCTGCCTCCCGCATGCCCCCACTGGGGATCGAGCCTGCAACCCAGGCAGGTGCCCTAATGGGGAATCAAACCCTTCAGTCCTCCGGTCATCGCTCTAAGCACTGAGCCAAGCAGCCAGGGCTGGGCACAGCTGCTCTTAAAACGCCCACCACCGCCTCCTCTTCCGCCCGCAGGCCATGGACCTGGAGGTGCCGGTGCTGGCCAGGAACATCCCGGGGAACGCGGCCGTGGTCCAGCACGGGGTCACGGGGCTGCTGTTCTCCGACCCTCAGGTAGCGGGGTCCTTCCCGGGTCCGCGGGTCGGGATGGTTTGCCTGTGCATTTGTCTCAGCATCTTGCATGTTTTCATCAGCGCTCAGCGCCCCGTCATGGTCAGGGCGGCCCTACACACAGCGGGCTCTGCTTTGACCACAGGGGCCCCCTGGACGCCCCTCTAGATACAACATGGGGGCGTGTGGGAAACGGGGGGATGGAGGGCCCCTGGGGGTCCTGTCCCTGGAGCAGTGTGGCCCGAGCCAGGCCCTTCTCCTCCCCAGGCCCGGGGTGCCCATTGCTCACCCAGCTCCTGGTGTTGGGTGGATGGCCACTCAGCTGGGCCAGCGTGTGTGAAGGAAACTGGAAGCCAGTTCGCATCTATTCCCGTGTTTGTGTGAACGGCCGTCCCTCCTGCAGGCCGTTCTCCCGGACGAAGGGGGGGCGGACGCAGACCTGGGCTTGGGGCGCCTGGGCAACCCCTTGGCCGGTGACCCTGTTCCTCTCCGCTTCCTCCCCGAAGGAGTTCGTGCAGCTGGCGAGGCGGCTGGTCCGCGACCCTGAGCTGGGGGCCGAGCTGGTGGCCCAGGGGAGGGAGTACGTGAGGACGCGCCACTCCTGGCAGGCGGAGCGGGACACCTACCAGCGCCTCGTCCGGACGCTCGAGGGGGACGCGGCTCGGCCGGCCCGCTGACAGGCGCCCCCGCTTTTAACGCGTCTGACGGGCACCCGGGTCAAGGCCCCGTGTCCGGGCATCGAGAGGCGAGGAAGGGCCGGCTGAGCCTGGAAGGAGGAGACGCGTGGCCGATGCAGATGCCGCTGGTTCTGAAATTCCGCTCCGGGAAGCCGGGCGCTGTCCCTGGTCCTGACCTCCCGGTGCGCGGCTCCTGGTACCTCACGTCCCTGACCTCCGCCTTCACATCCACACGCACCCAGGCCTCGTGTGCGGGGGAAGAGCATGTTTTTAAGAGAATAAAGTGCGTCCCAGCCGCCTTCTAAGCCCCTCTCTCTGTTCTTAATAAGCAAGTAAGGCCCCGCCCACTGCCGGGACCACGCCCCCCCCCCCCCCCCCCCCAGGGTTTGAAAAGGGGAGGCGGACACCGGAGCATCTAATGCAGAGAGGGTTCAACACAGCCACTAGTTCAAGGCCCAAGGAGAGGTGTAAACAAATGCCTTTCTCTCTTTTTTCCTAATTTATTGACTTCAGAGGGGAAGGGAGAGGGAGAGAGAGAGGAACATCCATGATGAGAGAGAGTCATGGACCGGCCGCCTCCTGCAAGCCCCACACTGGGGATGGAGCCCGCAACCCGGGCCTGTGCCCTGACCGGGAATCGAACCGGGACCTCCTGGCTCATAGGTCGAGGCTCAACCACTGGGCCACGCCGGCCGGGCTAATGTTTAAGGTGACGGTTCTATGGCCCGTGAATGATGTTATACATGTCCACATGGCCCTGCCTTAGACTGACGGTCAAGGTTGCCTGGGACGTGGGGACCGCTGTCTGTCACGTGGATAAAAGCGGGCGCCCACCCCGCGCCGGCAGCGGCTCTCCCCGGAGAAGCCATCTGCCTCCAGCAACAAACAACACGACGAACCGTCAAACAGTGTCTCTTTCATCCCGGGAACAACAGCTTAATTGCCGGAGCCGTTTAGTCACCAGCCGCAGTGGCGCATTCGCTAATGAAATGTTTCACGCCGCTTGGCTCCTGTGCGCCCCCGCCCCCCGATCTATAAATCCAGGGACGTCATTTCTGGTCCTTTCAGAGGAGGCTGCCTGCCCCTCCGTGCGGCGCATTATCTGCGCGAAGCAGGCGCCGGCCCAGGAGGACACGGCCGCCCCCACCCCCACCCCCACCCCCATCCCATCTCCCTCATCCTCCCACCCCCCGCGCCGGTGAATGAAGGAGCCGCAAAGGCTTTGCTGGAATGAGGGACGTGGTTGATGCTGATGCTCGTCTCTGGGCTTCTCTCCGCAGCAGCCACCCTAGTGCGGCCGCCCCACCAGGCCAGGCCATTAGGGCGCAGGACCGGGTCTGGAGGTGCCGCTGTAACCAATCACCCCGGAACCAGCAGGCGGCCCCAGTGGCCGTAGTTAATTGCAGTCCTTCTGTGCGTCCAGGAACTGGGAGAAATGGGGGAGGCGGGAGCGGAGGAAGCATAGCCACCCTCTGGAGTCGGATCTTTGCTTAGATCTCATCAGCCAGCGGAGAGCGGGCTCTGGGGTTGTAACTCCCGTGGCTCTGCGGATGGGTGGCCCGTGGGGACTGTGGCTGTGGGGATGGCGTGGCTCAGAAGAAGTTAGGGGCTCCCCTGCGGTCGGCTCTTGTCATTTCGTGGCCGTCCAACCTGTGACGCTTTTTTGGTGTTTACGGAAGCCCTCGGGTGTCTAGGGAAGCCCTCGGGTGTCTAGGGAAACCCTCGGGTGTCTACGGAAGTCCTCAGGTGTCTAGGGAAGCCCTCGGGTGTCTAGGGAAGTCCTCGGGTGTCTATGGAAGCCCGCGGGTGTCTAGGGAAGCCCTCGGGTGTCTGGGGAAGCCCTCGGGTGTCTGGGGAAACCCTCGGGTGTCTAGGGAAACCCTCGGGTGTCTAGGGAAGCCCTCGGGTGTCTGGGGAAGCCCTCGGGTGTCTACGGAAGCCCTCGGGTGTCTAGGGAAACCCTCGGGTGTCTACGGAAGCCCGCGGGTGTCTAGGGAAGCCCTCGGGTGTCTGGGGAAGCCCTCGGGTGTCTAGGGAAGTCCTCGGGTGTCTGGGGAAGCCCTCGGGTGTCTGGGGAAGCCCTGGGGTATTGAGTCTCTGCTGCGGAAGGGGAGTGAGATGCTCTCTCTCACCGCTAGGGGGCAGCACGTGGCTGGGCTTGGTCAACGGG
This sequence comes from Myotis myotis, assembly GCF_014108235.1. Taxonomy (NCBI): domain Eukaryota; kingdom Metazoa; phylum Chordata; class Mammalia; order Chiroptera; family Vespertilionidae; genus Myotis; species Myotis myotis. The sequence continues at coordinate 87,527 of NW_023416389.1, read as the reverse complement.
ATTTTTGGTCCAGCATTTTGAACCTCTGGCCCCTGTGGCAGGGCCGTGGGTGGCTGTGTTGCCTTTGCCGTGGCAGCTCCTTGCCCAGCCTCTCCCGCAACCATGGATCTCAGAGCTCCTCGTGTCTTCCCGAGAGCGGGTCCCTCTCGGCTGCTCGTGTCCAACAAGCTTCCTAGAAGAGGACACCATTGGTTGTGCCTGGGGGAAAGGGGCGAGGCGTTCAGTCCACCCCCTGCCTAAACGACAGGCTAACCTGGGGTCACCCGTGGGCGACGGGGAAGCGGACTTGCTCTCAGGGGCAGTGTTCGGAGAGGATGCAGTGGGAATCCCCCTGGGAGCCCCCAAATTCAGCCGTCGCCCCCAAATCCATCGCTTTCTTGTGGCCCCGTAGGAAGAGACGTCCCGGACAGGCGGGCAGAGCGTGTGTCACGACTGAGAGCTGCACCACATGGTCTGGGAAAGGCAGGCATCAGCACGCCCGGCTCTGATCCTAAACGCTTGGGTGCTCTACCCTCTCTCTGCTCCAGTGTCTGATCTGTAACGAGGGACTGACATGCGTTAACGCTGCAGTATGGGGACTGATGATACATTGTGTCTATTCACTAAGGGATACAAACTGACAGCGACGCCCGGACAGGGCTCATTGCCGGCTCCCTTCCTCTGTGGACCACACAGCAAAATGCCTCAGAGTTGCTCAAAACGGCACCTGAGGCTGCACCTCTGCGGCCGGCAGCCGGCGTGGGTCTCCGCAGCTGCATCCCGCCCAGCGGCTCCCACGTGCCCAGGGCCAGGAGTGCAGAGCCGAGGGCTGCATCCGGTCTCCAGGGCTGAGGGCTCGGTGAGCAGAGCCGGAGGCCCAGCCCGCAGGCCGCTGAGTCCTCTCGGAAGATTCCTTGCCTGGAGCTGACCTTGGGCGGCCGCGCAGCCGACACAGAGGGTGCCAAACGCTAGGAGGACGGCTATCGATCAGGTCTGGAGGGAGGCGGCGGCAGAGTCGTAAACGCTTATTAATGGCCTGAGATGGGACGGATGCTGGGTTTCTGGCAGGAAGATAAGGGTGCGGAGGGAGTTAAAGAATCAGAATCTACAGCCTTTGTCCCGGACTGCTGGCTGCCCAACCGGCTGTGGGTCAGAATCAAGGGGGCTGGGGGAGGGAGCTTTTATTGCTATTTTTTTAAAATATATTTTTATTGATTTCAGAGAGGACGGGAGAGGGAGAGAGAGAAACATCCATGATGAGGGAGAATCATGGACCGGCTGCCTCCTGCAGGCCCCCCACTGGGGATGGAGCCCACAACCCGGGCAGGTGCCCTGAATGGGAATCGAACCGTGACCTCCTGGTTCCTAGATCGAGGCTCAACCGCTGAGCTCGTGGGCCCGCCCCTTTGACTTTGGGGCCTGGAGACTACAGGCTCTGAGGGCCCAGGGCCTCTGGTGTCCTGCCTCCTGCTGCGGTTACAGGGCTGCGGTTACAGAGGGGCGCACAGGGGTGGAGCTCGCTGCGGGGGGGTGGAGGGGGCAGGAGGCAGGTTGCGCTCAGTGCGGGTCTACATATTGGCACGTGCGCCTCAGGCTACGTGTCCGTCCATTGCCCGGGAGCGGGAGGGGAATTTCAATCGCTATATTGACCGTGTCCGCTATTGGACGGCGGCGAGGCGCCTGGGACTTGTTTCCAAAGCCCGCGGGGTGTTCAGATGCGGCGAGCGCCGGGAGGAGAGGAAGCCGCCTGTGCTGGGAGCGCCCACCTGGCGGGGATGCTGGGACGGCCTCTTCCCCTCCCACCCCCCACCCCCCACCCCCGCGCATCCCCCGAGCCACCTCCCCAAGGAGCCGGAGGGTCACCGCAGGTCACCCCGCTGCTCTGCCTCCAGGGAGCCCCTCTCCTGCCTGTGGAGGGGCGCTGAGGCCGAAGGGGTGGTCAGGGCTTGCGGGGACGCTGGCGGATCTGTCCTGCTCTCTCTCTCTCTCTCTCTCTCTCTCTGCCTGCATTTGGGACGTTCAGGGATAGGGTTCGTGCCCATGGCCAGGTGTCCTACAGTTTCGAGCTGGTTACATGGTGTGACGAGGGGGGCCCTCGCTGGCAGCCCAGCACCTGGCCGGTCCCCTTGTAGGTTTATTGTTGTTGTTGTTGCGGGAGAGACACAGAGAGACACGTGGATGTGAGAGAGACAGATGACTGGTTGCCTCCTCATGTGCAGGATCAAACCTGCAACCCAGGTCAGTGCCCTTGGCCAGACTCGAACCCGGGACCCTTCAGGCCGCGGGCCGATGCGCTATCCACTGAGCAACCTCGGCTAGGGTCCCCTTGTAAGTTTAGCTCCCTGGGGACTTCACCCAGAGGCCACCCCCGGTCCTGGGGTTCCCCGCGCCCCCAGATCCTCATGCCAAGGCCCAGCCCAGCTCAGGGTGAGGCCTCATTGGAAACGGGGCCTTCTCAGGTGCAACCCGTTAAGATGGAGCCGCACCGGCCCGCGCCCGTGGTGCCGGTGCTCATAAGCGAGGGGGGATTTGGACACAGACACACGCACGCGGCGTGGGAAACCCCGTGGAGGCAGAGGTGGGGGTGGAGTCGCCCTCGCAGCCCGCGGGGAGCCAGCCCTGCCCGCTCGGACCCGGACTTGCAGCCTCCGAGGGCGGATTTCTGTGGCCCAAACCCCAGCACGTGGGCCTGGGTCAGGCGCCCGGGAAAGCGATGCAGGTGGCCCGGGTGTGGGCAGCTCAGGGCCAGGAGGGGCCGCGAGAAGCCGGGGCCGCCACTGGGGGGCGCTGACGGCCGGCTTCCCGCGGGCTGGGGGACTGGTCCCGGGTCACAGGTGCGCACCCCCCCCCCCCCCGCAGGAGGGCCCGCAGGTGGCAGCAGTGAGGAGCCGAGGCAGGTGCGAGAGAAGCAGCTGCTGCGCTGGCTTTATTCGCAGGGACAGGCGCCCGGTTGGAAGAATCGCCGCTGGTTCAGCCTCTGCCGACTTTCCCTCCCCTCTGGGCACGGGTCACAGGCCGGCCGCGAGTTCCCCCGACACCGGCAGGGGTGTCCCCCTCCACACTCAGCGACAGACGCGTCCCTCGCTGTCCTGGGAACATAGCCCCCCTCCGTCTGTCTGTCCCCCAACTTCCGGGGAGAGACGTGTCCAGGAGAATTATTTCCCTATTTTAAGAAAAGGGGAGGAGTTTGCGCTCTGGTGTGGGGGACAATCTGGGTGTCCTGCCTGGAGGTGACGGCAGCAAACCCACCGGATTCTGTCAGGGATGCTCAGGTGTGAGCGCCATTTTGTCAGAGTGTCTGAACTTTTAAGAGGCTCAAACTCCAGATTTTTTCCTCTTTTCTGTGTGTGTGAAATGGGCAAAGTGCCAGCTATTGACTTGTCCTTTATAGCATTCACAGCGACCCGAAAGTGACCTTCTTTGCAGTGACTCCCCTACCAGCTGCAAGGCGCAGAGAGCGGGCCCGGGCCTGTCCTCGTCGCAGACCGGCACATGGTAGGTGCTCGGGAAGCACCCCCGGGAAGAGGCGCTACTGTTCGCACCTGGCGAGCATTGGGCGCGCTGCCCTGTTCTATGGACCCGTCTGGGCTGCATTATCAGAGGAACCTGAAGTCCAGCCGTTTCCACGCGGACAGTCACCCAGGCCACGGACACACACAGGACGGAGCGATGTCCGGGCCGCAGCCAGAGGGAGGCCGGGGACACCCCCCTGCCCCCCACCCCCCGCCTCCCGCCGCTGTGGCTCTCTGAACGCCATCCCTCAGCTGCGCTTAGCGGAGCCCCTTCATTTATCTGTGAACCCGCAGGTCCCGAAGGAGCCGCTGGGAGCAGGAGGAGGTGGTCTGTCATCCCCCCTCGCGGTGCAGGGCGCGGGGGTCATTGCATGGCGCCGGACCCTGCAGCCGGAGGTCCAGCCGCGGAAGCCGCAGCCCGGCAGCCCTGGGGACCGCGGGACAGAGGCGGCCCCTCGCAGGGTCAGCCGCAGACACTCCGGGCAGACTCTGCATGTGCAGCCGGAGGGTTTATAATACATGTTACACCTGCGGCCCGGGTCCGACACATGGTTTCTGCTCCCAGATTGGGGGGAGGAGGGGGCGCAGCGGCTGCGGCAGGAAACGAACAGCAAGTGGGTGAGACGGGAGGAGCAGGGGGACCGGGTCACCCAAAGGGGCCACAGTTACGCCCCAGGCGGAGGGGGTGAGGCCGAAGGGGAAGGGCCTGGGGCTGCGGGGGGCTGAGGTGCAGGCCCACAGCTCAGCGCCGGTGCGGGGAGCGAGCGCAGAGGGTCAGGGTGTGAACCTCTCCTAGGAGAACTCAGCTACAGGCAGACAGAGAGCGAGGGCGGTGGGGGGCGGGAGGGAGACTCACAGAGACACGAGGAGAGACGGGAGGAAATGGAGAGGGAATTGGAGAGAGACAGCGACAGAGGAAGGCGGAGGGAGACAGCGCTGATGTGAGGCGTGGCCGGACCTGCTGGGCCCCCTCCCCCGCCCCCAGCTCTCGCATCTGCTGGACAAGGACTCACCCCCTCAGTCCCCGTCCACCTCGGTGGGCACAGGCCTCGCGTCTGAGGAACGCACAGGTGTTCGGGGCCACCCCAGCCTCGGACCCACTGCAGTCGGCCCGCTCGCTCTCCAAGGTCACGGGCCGTGCGTTCTGCCCGTGTGCCAGGGGGCAGTGGGCACAGGCTCCCTGCCCGACCGCCTTACCCACCCGGAGTCCCAACCCTCCTCCCCTGCACGCCACACGGACGCCCACGCCTGCGTCCACAGCCCCGGCCAGGGACCTGCCGTCACCGCCCGAGCATCACAGGGCCGCCCTCTTCCTTCCGGAGAACCGGGGCCGAGCGTCAGCAGGGACCCTCGCGGCCACTGTCCACCCTCAGACCAGCTCCTTCCGGGGCAGCCAGCCTGGAAGGCTGCCCGGGGGCCTCCTCGGGGACCCCCACCTGGGAGCCCACAGAGACCCCGTGAGAACTGCCCGCTGCCCACAGGGACCCGGCTGGGGAGAGGCTGGTGCAGGGAGGGCGCCTCTGAACGCGGTGCGGCTGCTACAGGAAAACCTCAGGTCTCTGAACCTGAGTGACGTTCTGGGCCCACGTCCCCGGGGACAGGGGAGGAAGCGCTGACTCGCCGGCACGGAGGGCTCTGTCCGTCTGTGTGTCTGTGTGTCCTGGGCACCAGTTAGAAGGGGCCGTGGCCCCCACGCGCCCCGGTGCGCCGCTGCCCGGCTCTGCAGATCAGCCGGCCACTCTGGCCCTGCCTTTGGGCGGTGATAGCCTGTGGTCACGCCTCCCAGGGCCGGCGGGGCCACTCTCATAGCAAGATGTGCCCCCCAGGTCCCGCCACCCACGTCCCCAGGGACCACTTCCGCTCATCCCAGGTCAGCGTTCCTCCCTCGTCCACACCCTGAGCCGGTGACCCACGCGGACCTCACACCCGACCCCCTGATTAGAGAGAGGGGGGCGCCTGTCCCTGGAGGCTCGCAGACGCTCAGAGATCCAGGCTGTATTTCTCTCCCCAGTTTCAAACATCCTGCCACGCGTGACGAGCGCCTCGCCACTGACCCTGGCCGTGGGGACATGGGCGTCCAGAGGGAGCCGGCCTCCGGGCGGAGCCAGGGGTCTTTCCTGGGACTCTGTTGACAATGTCACCGGGGTCTCGTCCTGTCCTTCCTTCCTCCCCCTGGCGGGGCACCCTGGCCGCCCACCCCCAAAATTAAAGGCGAAAAGGTGAGTGAGAACCACTGTCCGCGCGCGTGCGCGCTACACGTCATCCCGGAGGATCCCTTCCACGTAGCCGCGTGGGTCCTGCTCCCCAGGGTCCAGGGCCCGGCAGACCCAGCCCGAGTCTTCCTCGCCGCCCGACCCTGGGGCGCCCGCGGGGCCCCTGTCCTCCGGGGAGGAGATGGAGGTGAAGGTGGTGAAGGTCACCCTCCTCCGCTTGGAGGTGGGGGACGCGGGTGGCTCGCTCTTCCCCTCGCTCCTGGGGGCGCCCGCGGCGGGTCCGGACAGCAGCTGCCCGTTGGCGCTGTTCTGGGTGCTGATCAGGAACTTGCTCTCCTCCAGGTCCAGGCCCCTGTCCGCGGTGCTGACCGGCTCGTCCTGGGCGAAGCGGAGGCGGCTCTCCAGCAGCTCCGCCCCCGGGCTCAGCCCCACCCAGTCGTGGGCGTGGCTCAGCCCCTCCTGCTCCTCTAAGGGCAGCTGCTTGCGCCGGTACCTGAGGGCGAAGGTGGCGCAGTTGACCAGGAAGACGAGGATGGCCAGGCAGAAGACGCCCAGCAGCGCGTACATGCCGATCTCCAGGTCGCTCAGCCCCTTGGAGGCCTGCGCCAGGTCGCTCGGGTCCGCGTCCGCGTCGCCATGGCTCCCGGGGAGCTCGGCCTGGGCTGGGGCCCCGGGGAGGTGGGTGGGGACGGTGTGCAGGCTGCCCCGGCCGTCCGAGAGGCTCTCCCAGCCCTGGTTCCTCCGCAAGGACGACCTCTCCGTCGTGGGCGCTCTCCCGCCCGCGGTGCCCACGGAAGCGGACGCGCCGCTGAGCGCCTGGCCCTCCGGCCCGTCCCAGGCCGGCGGGGGCCTGCGGGGCCGCCTGTCGCCGCCCGGGGTCTCCAGGTGCGCGCCCGCCCCCGCGCGTCTGCTGTCGCTGGCGTTGGGGTGGGCGTCGGTCTGGCCGAATTTCACCCTCAGGGCCGCGGTACCCGCAGCCAGCACGCTCTTCCGCTGGGACTTCTGGCAGGACTCGCTGATGACCATCTCCACCCTGACCAGGGCGCCCTGCCCCTCGGATTCCGCCACGAGGACAGGCCACTGGGAGGCTGGGTCTTGGCGGATGGAGACCACCTGCTGGTCCGCGGAGGTGGCCGCCAGGGAGAAGTCTCCCCCCGCGTAGATGTCCAGGGGCGTGACTGCGCCGTCGCTGAACTGCACCCAGCAGCTGAGGGCCGCCTCCTGTGGGGGAACGCGAGTCCGTCAGCGCGGGCACCAGGCTCAGCGAGCACCCGTCACCGACACGGCGGACGGGCGGCATGACCGCAAAGGAAGTGCGTGTGAGCCGTGTGGAAACAGAAGGTGCGCAAAGCTCAGAGCAGGAAAGAAAACTCACTCCCACATGAGGTGAAGCGGAGGAAAACCACCCAATGACGGCCCAGGGCAGGCGGCAGGGAGGCACCCCACAACACGAGGCCACCACCTGCGTGCGCAGCGAGGCTCACCCAAATCCCACGTTCCTCCCAAGAGGCAATGCGTCTCACCTCTGGGGTTCTAGGGGTCTCAATTGTGCAAATCCTGTTAACAGTGTGACCTCTCCTGCACCGTGACCTCACCTGGGTGTGCCCTCACCTGGGTATGACCTCACCTGGGGTGTGACCTCACCTGGGGTGTAACCTCACCTGGGGTGTGACCTCACCTGGGGTGTGACCTGCCCCATGCGACCCTCCCCCTGTGGTGTCCCAGCCTCTGTACCTGGCCTGGCCTCTGCAGAAGCTCCTGAGCCAGGGCTGTGGCGAAGATGGCCCTGTTGCTCCCTGGGCTGAGCTGCAGGGAGAGCGACAGGCCTGCCACCACCTGCACCCCCAGGTCCGTGACGGTGACCTTCTCGTCCAGCACCGTGATGGTCTTCTCAGCCAGGATGGCGTCCGACAGGGGCGACAGGATCTGGAAACAGAACTGTATGACAAGCGGAAACGGTGCTTTCTGGTGTCTTCTTCCCAAAACAGTGTCCTGCCCGACAAGTTCCTGTCTTTTTAAATAACAGCAAGATGGGAGGGGCTGGACAGGGCGAAGCGCGGCCCCTGCCCCACCACGGAGATGACCTGCGTGGCGTTAAAGAGGTGGGGGGCGCTCAGCTGGCGTGGCTATGGGGTTGAGCGTCATCCTGGGCACCAGGTGGTCACAGTTCCATTCCATCTCGGCACATGCCCTGTTGCAGGCTCAGTCCCCAGTAGGGGCCGTGCAGAAGGCACGATGCTCTCCCTCATTGATCTCTCTCTCTCTCTCTCTCTCTCTCCCCCCCCCTCCCTCTAAAAACCAATACAACATATTTAAAATATAAAGAAAAGAGGAGTGTCCTTGCCCCGGGGACGTCTTACCTGGAGGGTGGTCATCCCGAGCTCCTGGCCCACCAGGACCTGCCCCCCCTGCAGCCGGGCGATCCGAGGGTCCTCCACCTGCATGAACCCCTTCACCAGCTCCGTGATGTCCACCTGCCAGTCGGAGCCCAGCAGGTGGGCCAGGGGGCCCCCAGGGTCAGCTGATTCGGCCACAAACTGAGTCAGGACGCGCACCATGGCGTGCTGGTACTGGAGGGCGCAGCCCCGACCCCGCCTCTCCTCATCTTCCTCTTCCTCGCTGTCCCGAGCTGGCCTGGCAAAGGGTCAGTTCCGTTTAGCAGGTCCTGACTCGTTGGGCCAATGGTCATGGGCTGTGTGCGGAGGGCGGGGCTGTGCAGAGGGCGGGGCTGTGCAGAGGGCGGGGCTGTGCGGTGGGCGGGGCTGCACATGGGGGCGGGGCTGTGCGTGGGGGCGGGGCTGTGTGAAGGGCAGAGGGTGGCAGTGGTGCCCCAAGTCGCCCCCCCAACTCGTCCCGGCTGCCTGTTCCCGCTGAGCCCCGCACACTGACTTGGGTCCCTGCCGGGGTCCCCACGGACACGCCACCTGCTGTCGGGGGCGATGGGCACCCTCCAGCCCTTGATCTGGTTGAGCTCGGCGTCCGAGACCTCGATGTGCAGCGGGAGCCGGGGCGCCCACACCGTCATCTCCAGGGGGGCGCTCAGGTGCTGGTAGGTGAAGGTCACCACCGCCCCCACCTTGCCCTTCATCTCCTTCCCGTTTACGAAGACGTAGTCGCAGCGGTCGGACACCTGGGGGGGGGGGGGCAGGAGGCCGTGAGTTCCCGTCGTGGCCCACGGCCCACGGGCACCAGGGAAGGCGTTTCTGTGGTCCGCGTCCTGGGGTCTTTCCCGCGAAGCCTCCTGCCAGGGGCCGTGGCTGGGGCCCAGGACTCGGCTGCCCCCTTCTGGGAGGGCAGGGTAGGTCCCCCCCCCCCCCCCCAAGGGTGGCCGGGCACCCAGCACATCCTGGGCGGATGGTCCCCGCGGGAGCGGCGGGCAGAACGCCCGGTCCCGACCGACCCCTCTTCTCCTCCAGCCCCTGGTCACCCCACTCATTCCAGGGTTCAAGGCTCCAACCCGAGATGAGCTGGAGAAACGCAAGGTCTGGGGGCGCCGCTGAGACCAGCTCCTCCCTCTTATTAAAATATGACCCGTTGCTGCCCGGCCCGCGTGGTTCAGTGGTGGAGCGTCGACCTATGAATCAGGAGGTCACCGGTTCGATTCCCGGTCTGGGCACAGGCCCGGGTTGCGGGCTCCGTCCCCCGTGGGGGGCGTGCAGGAGGCAGCCGGTCCGTGATTCTCTCTCCTCACGGGTGTTTCTGTCTCCCTCTCCCTTCCTCTCTGAAATCAATAAAAAAATATTTTCAAGAAATATGACCAGGTGTGCGAGCCAAGGGATTTATTCGCTCCCACTTCACAGTGCTGACGGCGGGAAGGGCCGTCCTTTCAGGCTCCCCCACCCCTCCCAGAGCCCGAGGCGGAACCACAGCTGACGGTTCCCACTCCGACGGGCACGGCCGGGCACTTATGAGAATTTAATGCCATCTCCTTTTTTCTGCGTAAATGCCGCACGAGTATAAATCTTAGTTAAATATCGCCAATACTTGTGGGGAAATTTATGTTCTCATGTTTTGCTCTTTTTTTTTAAGAGCTAGAGCTAAGGATATTAAAATTCTTCCCCCCCTCCCCCCCTTAGAATTTAGCCTCCAGGAATATTTATTTGCGCCCGTTTCTCCATCTAGGCATCGCCTCTTCGAAATTAGTTTTTATCCTGGGCCGAACAACAAGTCACGTGCACAACAGTGACAGGGAAATGCGGGGCTACGGGGTACCTAGGGCTGTGCCCACGGCCCCTCTCGGCATCTGATTAGATGCTTCGCCCACGGAATCCTCGCTGAGAGTCTGGTGGGGAGGCACCGTCACCCCATTTTCCAGACGACAAACTGAGGCACCAGGTCCCTTCGCTGTCAGGGACGCGTCCCGCTGGCTAATGAATGAGAGACGACTTTACCTCTTTACCTATCTCTGTGGCGTCTGTTAGCTTTTATATGGATACTAGAGGGTGTTTCTATCTCTCTCTCCCTCTCAATTCCTCTCTGAGATCAATAATATATATATGTATATATATATATATATATATATATATATATATATATATATATATATATATATATATATATAAAGCATAATATGCTGATTAGACTGGACGTCCTTCTAAATGACCTTCTGAATGAAGCCAGGGCCGGCAGCCGGGGGAAGGACGGCCTATTTTTGCGCATCGGGCCTCTAGTAGATATATAAAATCAACAAAAACGTTCAGGCCAAACACAATGTATGTGCTGGCTACACATACGACCGGAGACCCTTGAACTTGCAGCCTCTGATGCAGAACACAAGCGAACCTCATGGTATCCTTTTGTTTGGGGGACAGGGGAGAGGGGGATGCAGGAAAGGGCTTGGGCTTTTGGGGCCCGTGAACTGGCCATAAAAACATGGCAACAACAAGCTGACAGATAGTCTCCTCACACGGCCATCGTCCATCACGCCGGAGGCTGGGCCGTGACAGACGGTGATGGCTGCCTGCAGCCTCTGGGCCTCCCTCACTGCAGCTCCGCGCCACCTGCCCCTGCTCGGGACACAGGGAGGCCCTGTACCAGCACACCCCTCCCGCCCTGCCCCTGCTCGGGACACAGGGAGGCCCTGTACCAGCACACCCCTCCCGCCCTGCCCCTGCTTGGGACACAGGGAGGCCCTGTACCAGCACACCCCGCCGCCCTGCCCTGGCTCCGAGCCCCGGGTGCTTCAGGCTCCCGGACTGTGCAGGGAGCCGGAGGCTGTGTCCCAGTTCAGTTAGGCACGGGCGCGAGGGGGGAAACCAAATTCTCTGAGACTCGTTTTTCGTCCGCTTCTCCCTTCCGGTTCCCTGCAGCAGCCGGCGCTCAGCAAAGGGTAGAAATAACAGCCCCGTTCCTTTGCGGGGATAGAGCGACAGCTCCCGCTCACAGGAAGCTGCGAAGGCAGGAGGTTCTTGGGGAAACGCATGTTCTCTTTAGAGGAAAGGGAGGGTATTTGCTGGGGAAATTGTCAGCTTCCTCTGCGAGCTTTGACTGAGGCTTTTTTTGGGGGGGGCGGGGGTCAGAGAACACTGGTCTGTAAATCACAGGTAGGAGCAGTAATTCCTACAGGAAACGGCTCCGGAAGCGAGTTCTAGAGGCAAAGGAAGGGCCCTGTGGCTGGGGAGGGAGGAAGGAGATGGTGACGAGCCTGGGGGGTGCCGAGGGAGAGGGACAGGCACAGGGAGCTCCCTGGCCGGGGAGGCGCTGGGTCCTCTGTCCTCAGGGCTTTAAGGGGGGACTTTCGGGGAGGCCCCAGGGGTCTCAGTGGGAGCGCAGCAGCTCCCAGGTGTGTCCTTCAGGGTCGGGGTCTCCCCTGATTGGCTGGCGGCACCAGGTGCGGCACCGGTGACATCATTCTCACCAGGCAGCACCCCCCCACCCCCCACCCCGGAGGTTCCTCAGTTTACAGACCATCCTCGCGGGCAACACGGCGCCCCATCCCCGTCACCCCCTGGAATCCGCATCCTCACTTTCAGCATCTGCTGCCGTCGCATCCCAGAACCTTCCAGAACCTTTCGGAGCCCCAGTCTCCCCCAGGCACCAGGGTGCAGGGCACGTGTCTGCAGAGCCCACAGCACCCTGGCCGGGCTCACAGGACAGTCACACCCCGTGGGCGACACACAATGGCTCTGGCCATTGTGGGGTCCCCCTGGGAGCAGCCACGTCCCTGTCACCTGGGTCTGGCTCCCCGCCCGCCCCTCCCGGCCTGGCGAGGGGAGGGGGTGGCAGGAACCTCCATGGGGTGCGGGTCCCTGCACCCCCTCCTGCTCCCCAGGGGCTGGGAAGAGCCCACGGTGCTGGCAGGTCGGAGCACCCGCCCTCCTCGGCAGTCTTGCACCCTCTGCTCTTTCTCCCCCCCCCCGCCCCCCACGGCAGCGGGATAAGCAGACGGGAGGGGAGGGGCCGGGGACCCAGGGGTCCCAGCGGGTCCGGGAGCGGGGACACTGACATGGCAGCGGGTCAGGGTTCGGGTTCCGTGGGGACAGGGAGGCGTCACTTGCCTTGATGACATCCTCGTCGGCCGACCTGCACTCCACGGCTCGCAGCAGGTCCGTCACGGCGCCGTCCTCCTCCACCGAGACCACCGTCACCGGAACGGCCACCGCCTCCCCCGTGAGGCCCGCGGTGTTCAGCACCTCCGCCTCCTGGAAGACCAAGCACAGGACCCGGCCGTGAACCGCGACCCCCGGTTCCTGGTTCGATGCTCAGTCACTGAGCCACGCTGGCCGGCGCTGTCCCCCTTCTAATGGGAATGGAAAGGTGTTACCAAGGTTACCTGGCCCCGTGGGAACATGTGATGTTGGGGATAGGGTCGGTCACAGTGCACACAAGGTCCCCCGCCCCCCCCCCCCCCAAGCCCTCGTCCTCTCCCCTTGGCCGTTCGTTCCGCTCAGGCCACACTTTCTACGCGTCTGACCATGTCCCGAGGGTCCCCGTGAACCTGAAGGACAGGCCACAGTGCACGTCTGGGGACGTCAGGGTGAGAGAGCAGCCCTTGGGGTTCGGGGAGGACAGGTGCCACCTGGCCCCTCACTCAGGGCCACTCTCTCTCTCCTCAGCCGGGAGGATTAGGTTCTGGGTGTGAGTCCTCCATCGGCCACTGGTCATGTTAACAGACTGTCCTCCCATCAGGAGACAGTGTGCTGGCCGAGCCTGAGCCTCGTTCCGGCCACATCTCCTCCCAGGGCGAGGCCCGTTTTGGAGAAATGGGGGTGGGGGTGGGAAGGGGTTGCACTCTTTCCTCCTCGTCCGCACGCCCAGCGAGGCGAGCGTTTCCCAGGCCCCCAGCACCGCCGCCCGCACAGGCCGCCTGAGAGGCCTCCTGGCCCCGGAGGCCGGCGCCATCCGTCACTCATTCCCAGTCCGACTGAGCTTCATTGGGAAGCAGGTGCAGCTGCCTCATCGGCTCCGTAGCCGGTGGGTGAGGTGGTTGCAGACCCCCCCCCCCGCCCCCCGGGAGAGCGTGCAGCGCGGGAGGCCCGGCCACGGCCGTTTTGTTTATAAACTCAGTTTTCATTGTGATGCTTTAAAGGTGGCGAGCAGCTAAGCCAGTGAGCCCAGCGGCCCCGACGCCCCAGAGATGTGGTCCAATCAGAGATGTATTTACTACTCGATTAGCTGCCCCAGGAGGTCCCTGGGCCAATGGCACCGCAGCGTCAGACCTGCCCGCAAACACGCACTGAGAGGGGCAAGAGGACCCACGGGGTCTCAGAAGCCACTTCCTGGAGCTTGTGAGTGACGCGTGCGTCAGGGGAGGGGTCCGCCCGACCGAGGGCCCCGCGCCCCAGGCCGCAGCCCCCTCCTGACCCGTTAGGCAGAGGCGTGAACGAGTGGGAGACTAATCCCATGTCACCCCCAAGAGCGGGGTCTTTAACGTGGAATTTCCACGGAAGAGAGGACCCTGCACCGTTGCTGGCCTTTAAGTGCACGGGTGGGTCTGGCGGGCATCCCAGCACTGGGGAGAGGGCGTGAAGGATGGACCCCCACTTCCTTTTTAATCCTCGGCTGGGCCCCCCCGGGTAACAAAACACAAGGTGGAGAGAGAAGGTCAGAGCCCTCGTGGGCAGAGAAGAGGCTAACGGGCCTTGTGAGCCACCACTGGTCTGAGATTTAAGAGACGGGACATCAGTAACCTTTTAAAAATATATTTTTATTGATGTCAGAGAGAAAGGGAGAGGGAGAGAAACATCCATGATGAGAGAGAACCATGGATCGGCTGCCTCCTGCCCGCCCCGCGCTGGAGATCGAGCCCACAACCCGGGCCTGTGCCCCGACCGGAATCCAGTTGTGACCTCCTGGTTCATAGGTCGATGCTCGACCACTGAGCCACACCAGCCGGGCTGTGCGCATTTTTAAAACATGCTAATCCTCGTGTCAGAAATAGCAGAGCCCGTGTTCCAGGTCCCATGACAAGCGACAAGGACAGCGTGTGTGTGTGCACTCAGCATGTACCGGGGACCGACCATGGTCAGCACTGACATGGTTCTTACAGACAATGGTGCCTCCTTCCCAACCGCTACACGGCGGCCTGAGGGTGCGAGTGACGGCCGCGTGTAGGGGCCTCTTCCCACCCTGGGTGTTTGCCCTTTGAAACCGGGGGGCGCCTGCCTGTCCCTTCCCCTACACGGCTGCCCCCCTTCCCCCCATCACCACAGCACAAGGCATGTCAAATTGTCAAAGGCGGCAGAACCGCCCCCCGGCCAGGAGCAGCCAGGAGCAGCCAGTTTTCCGTACACGAAAATGAGAAATTAATTCAACTGGCCCGGAACGGACAGCAGGAACCGACATCAAAGGGCCGCTCCTGCTGCACCGAAGCGCAGTGTGTGGGCCCAGGAGTGGGTGTCTCTCGGATCGCACCCCAGCTCCAGAGGGACTGCTGGAATGCGAGCCCTCTCCTGACCCGGCGGCCTCAGGCAGCTCGGCGGCCGGTGGCCGGGAGCCAGGTCTGATTATCTATGCCGGCAGCCAGCCAGCGCCGTGGACCCGGGACCGCGGAGAGTCCAGAAGTCACCCGTGGACCCGCCCCGGAATGCGCGATGAGTTTTTTCTCTCCTCCACCAGACAACTTCTTAATTATGTTGTCCTGAGGCTAATGCGAGGATGGATTTGCATGCCTCGAGTTCACGCTAATTAGGAGGAGGAAGGGATGCAATTAAGATTGCTCTGGGAGGCGGGGGACGACCGCGCGGGGCTTTAAGCCGGTCGCAGTCCCCCCGCGACACCGGCCCCAGGACGCCTGGCCATGGGTGCGCTCGGCGAGTCTGCCCTCCGCCTCCTGGTGGTGGGGTGACGGGGTGCGACCTTGCAGAGGGGCAGGGCAGAGTTTTTGCTGCTCCCCAGCCGCAGCCTGTCGTCTCCATGTCTTCTCGGTGGACAGGGCCGCGTCTCTGAGTCCCAGGCGGGCTGGCCCCTGAGGCTGTCCCCAGGCCTCGCAGAGTCAGATGGAGAGGGGTCACGGAGAGAGGGGTCACGGGGAGAGGGGTCATGGAGAGAGGGGTCACGGGGAGAGGGACCACGGGGAGAGGGGTCACGGGGCGAGGGGTCATGGGAGCTGGGCGAAAAGGAAAACCATTCCAGACCCTGCAGAGTGGCCGAGCTCACAGACACTGACCCACTATCTCTGTGAACCTAGAGGAGGTGTGTCCAGCAGAGCAGCTGGGTGACCAGTCGTGTGGGGGCGACGTCGCCGTGGGAAGTCGCGCCCCCCCCCCCGTGTGATCTCCTCCAGCATCGAGGTGCCCAGCTCGGTCCTCGCCCCTGAGCACCCCAGGTGCCCCTGCCCGCCTGACCTCTCCGCGGGGTTCCTCCCTCCACTGGCTTCGCCCTCAGCGTCCCAAACAGTACGCGGTGCGATGGGCCCCCTGGGGGCTGCAGACCGAACCCCAGGCGCCACCACCCACTTTTCCTTCCCTGGTCCCCAGGGCGCTCCCGGCACAGGGTCCCCTCCCGTCAGCACCACGGACAGCGCACCCCCATTTCCTCCCCTCCACCTCCATTGCTGTCACCTTCAATCAGCCACCACCGTGTCGCCAGGGTTATGAGAAAGCTCGCCTCGTCATGTTCCCGCTCGTTCTGGCCGCTTTGGGGAACCGTTTTCCCCAGGAGCCCCCTGGCGGCCTGAGCACACGGGGTGCCAGCTCCAGGGGGCGGGGTTGGCGCTGCCCACCCCCAGCCCAGCGCGGACTACAGACACCTGCAGCTCTGACGTCATCACGTCACATGCCCCACCCCCAGCCCAGCACTGACTACAGGCACCTGAAGCTCTGACGTCATCAGGGTACATGCCCCACCCCCAGCCCAGCACTGACTACAGACACCTGCAGCTCTGACGTCATCAGGGTACATGCCCCACCCCCAGCCCAGCACTGACTACAGACAGCTGCAGCTCTGACGTCAGCACGTGATGTGCAGCACCCAGGGCTCACCCGCACCCCCTGTTGTCGGTGTGAGGCCCTTTCAACCACTTCCCACGGCAACAGGTCACTGCCCGTGGCCGTGTCCCCGCTGCTATTCCGTTCACACTGACAGCGCAACGCGCCACCCGTGGGTCCTCGTCGGCGCCTCCGGGCCCCGCGTCTCCGGGCCGGATGGGGAAATCCCGGCGCAGTCACCGAGCTGGGGGTGAAAAGTGGGCCCCACGTGCACAGGGGCCACGCTCGGTCGGTGTCTCGTTCCGAGCGGGACCGCGAGGGGGTGTGGCTGCCCCGCGGGACCCTCTCCGTGCCTCCCTCCCACCATCGCTCTCTCTGGTTTTACTCATGAAGCCGGGGTGCGGCCGAGGGCACCCCCCGCCCCGCGGAGTTCAGTGGCCGGAGGGTGTCCGCCCCTCCGCCTCCCTCACCCCGGAGTCGGGTGTGTGCGCAACACAGGCTCTGAGATGCGGATTCCGCTACGCCCGCGGCGCCACGCGACTGGGGAGCTGGAGCATCCGGACGAATTCATAAAACGGCAGCGGCGGGAAATAAACGCACGCCCACCCCGCCGGCCAAGCAGGAGGCTGCCGCCAACCGGAGCTGGAGGCGACCATCAGGGAATTACCACGAGGCTCAAGGAGCACGCCGGAATCAGCCGAGGTCTGCACATGCAAGGAGCTGCCCGTCTTATGACGATTTTCCCAGAAATGGCGCCCACTGGCTCCTCCGGGGCCCGCGCAAAGCTGGTCTTTTCGGGCCGGTTCGGTTCTGGAGAACGGACGCCCCTGCCCACTCCCCAGGCTGGAGGACACACATCTGGGCTCGGCTTTGATGTGCAAAGCTTGCGCCTTGAGAAATCTACGTTTCTCCAACACTTGATGTCTAACGACCTGCCACCCGTCCGTTCTCGCCCGCCCGGTCACTAAATCAGTCTTGCTTTATGGCTTCCTTTCCAATCCGAAGCCCATTTCGCGAAATTTCCCATTTTTCTCTAAACCTCTGTGAGGTACTGGCGGCACACACGGGGTCAGAAACGCATAAAGAGCCCTGACTGGTTTGGCTCAGTAGATAGAGCGTCGGCCTGCGGACTGAAGGGTCCCGGGTTCGATTCTGGTCAAGGGCATGTACCTTGGTTGCGGGCACATCCCCAGTAGGAGGTGTGCAGAAGGCAGCTGATCGATGCTTCTCTCTCATCAATGTTTCTAACTCTCTATCCCTCTCCCTTCCTCTCTGTAAAACATCAATAGAATATCTTTAAAAAAAAAAAAAGAAACGCATAAAGAATATGCTGGGCCCTGACCGGTTTGGCTCAGTGGATAGCGTATCGGCCTGCGGACTGAAAGGTCCCGGGTTCGATTCCGGTCAAGGGCATGTGCCTTGGTTTCGGGCACATCCCCAGTGGGAGGTGTGCAGGAGGCAGCTGATCAATGTTTCTCTCATCGATGTTTCTGACTCTCTGTCCCTCTCCCTCCCTCTCTGTAGAAAATCAATAAAATATATTTTTAAAAAAGAAGAAAAAAAAAAGAAAAAAAGAATATGCTGGGAGTGGCGCCTTCTTAGGATAATCAGGTTTTTAATGACGGACAGACATACAGGGACTGCTCTGATGGTGGGCGAGTAGAGTAATTTTTACGCAGAAAGGCAATGGGTGTGGGCGAAATCCGTTACGGTGCACTGCGTGGGCAGACACACTGCGGAACATTCTGGTAAGAGTGTCTCTCTTTGTCGCCCGAGAGGGCTGTGCAGGCTCCTACAATGGTTCAAGTCCATTACTCAGGCTCCATAATTAGTCGGCCAGAGAATCTCGTTAGACACACATTAAGTGTGTGGGTAAGCCATATTGCAGACACTTGACTATCTATAATAAAACGTCCAGTCAAATTAAAACTCAAATTTATGGCCACTCTTACTTTCCTGGAGAACAGAACCCTGGATTGAATTCTTTTTTTTTTTTCCCTCCACAGAAGAACAGCCCTGGCCATGCTACGCACCTCATAACCGCTGTGTTAGGTAGAACGTACATAAAATGGAGTCGACTATTTTAAATGTGTAACTCGACGAGTTTGAATAGATTCAGACGATGGTGCTGATAGCCCCACCCACCGCCCAGGCTCAAAACGTCCCATCAGCCCCGAGCAGCCCCCTCGCGCCCCCTGCACGCTGTGTGGCTTGTCCCTCGCGATCCATCACCCTTCCCGGACGTGGCGGGTTCGGTTTGACCAGATGTTGTGAATCGCGTCTGCACGGCTGTCCGTGAGGAATGCTGGCCGGCAGTGTCCCGTCTTTAAGAATTCAAACAAATATTTTTTTTTTTATTGATTTCAGAGAGGAAGGGGGAGAGAGGGAGAGAGAGAAACAACGATGATGAGAGAGACACATCGATTGGTTGCCTCCTACACCTGCCCTGGCCAGGGCCCAGGATGGAGCCTGCAATCCAGGCACGTGCCCTTGACCAGAATCAAAACCAGGGCCCTTCAGTCTGCAGGCCGACGCACTATCCATTGAGCCAGCTGGCCAGGGCTAGGTTTGTGATTACAGAATAAATGCACAGCTCTGAGGAGCAAGACCTGACTCTCCAAGGTCAAGGTGCTGGCTGCTGTTTCTAAGACACTTCCCGCTCCACACAGGCCTCCCTAAGCCAATGGCCTCCCCCCAGAACTCCGCCCACTGCTTTCCCGTCTCAGAGGAGGGCGTCCACCCAGCTGCTGGAGTTCCCAGCCCAGGAGGCTCCCAGCCACCTTCTCACCCCACTCCCCATCACCGTGTCTGTCCGCCTCCCTCTGAGCCGCCAGCCCAGCCCCTCTCTCCACAGCATCCCGTCCGTCCCGCTCCCCGAGCCCCTCGGCCAAGCCGCCGTCCCTCCTGCCCGGGTTTTGGCGGGAGAAAGGGCTCCCATGTGGCCCACCCGGCTGGACCTCACTCAGGAGCCTGTTCGCCCTGCAGCCAGAAGGGCCCTCCCTACCGCCCGGGCCAGAGTCTGGGGTGCGAGGCCCGTCACCCCGTCCTACTCTCTGTGCACAGATGCGGCTGCTGAACACATCGCTCTGCAGACCAGACCCGCGCAGCTGGGAGGAGCCGGCCTTTGGCTCGTCTCCGCGTTAACATCTGGGCAGATGTGATCCCGGCCCCGCTGAATGCAGAGTCAATTAGAGCCTTTAATGGGATTCTCTCGAGCACGAATGAGGGGGAGAATGTCAATCCCGCAGAGCAGACGACTCTTGATTAATTATTTTACGGGTCAGTTCACCGCCGACGGGAGACATCTTAGATAATGACTTGTACTGGGACCCACCCCTCTCAGGTTCTGAACGAAGCTCCGGAATGTTCTCACGGTGGTTGATCTTGTTTGGCTGAGTCAACGGAGCGGGGACCTGGCTAGGGTTTCCATCTGGACCCTGAGCAGCCCCCGGGGACGAAGGGCCGGGGGCTCCCACGTCACAGTCACTTTTGCACGAGGACGGGGACCGCCGTGCACAGGGCGGGGCCTGGGGAAGTCACGGCCACGGGCCCCGGACAAAGGGCAAGCATTTCACGCGTCTGAGCGCAGGGGAGTGGCTGTGGGAACTGCGAAGGGACAGGAAGTGAACTGGCCCCGGGGAGGCAGAAGCGAGCTTGCTGAGGAAGACCGTTAATAGGCCATGTGGCTCAGGGGTCGGGCGTCAGCCTAGGAACCAGGGGGTCGCGGCTCCATTCCCAGGCAGGGCACAGGCCCGGGTTGCGGGCTCCACCCAGTGGGGGGCGTGCAGGAGGCGGCCGATCCATGATTCTCTCCCATCATTGATGTTTCTCTCTCTCCCTCCCCCCTCCTCTCTGACATCAATAAAAATATATATAAAGAGAGAAAGGGGGGGCGCTGATGGCCAGTGTCCCCCATGAACCTGCGCAGGATGCGGCGAGGGTTTCTCGGCCGAGACCCGCTTCCCGTGGCCGCGGGGAGGGTGCCGTCACTCGGCTGGTGGTGACACGCACTCACTCCTTCGCTGGGGCCCGCGGCTCTCTCGTGGCCCGGAATGAAGTATTTACTCGCTAACCTATTCCTTCTGCCCGTTAAGCTGCTATCAAAGGAATGAAAGCCCCACAGGCGCCGACATGGCTTTTCCTAGTAACGTCTCTTTTTTCTTCACCGAAAGGGCTTTTTAAAAGCCTTCTGAGCAGCAGCTTTTACTTTCGCTCAGACTGTCCATCAGCCAGTCGCGGACGCTGCCCCTCTGGGAGTCGATGAGCAGATTTCCCTGGGGAGTGTCCGGGTTCTGCCCACTGGTGTTTTGCTAACTCTCTGTGGGGGGGTTAGTGTAGGGGTTCCTCTGTGTGTCTTGCTTCAGAGCATGGAGCAGGGGGGAGGGGGGGGAGGATGTATTTTAAAGGATGACATCAGCCCTGGCCGGTTTGGCTCAGTGGATAGAACATTGGCCTGCAGACTGAAGGGTCCCAGGTTCAATTCTCGGTCAGGGCACAGGCCCAGGTTGCGGGCTCCATCCCCAGTGGGGGGCGTGCAGGAGGCAGCTGATCGGTGGTTCTCTCTCCTCATTGATATTTCTATCTCTCTCTCCCTCTCCCTTCCTCTCTGAAATCAATAAAGATGTATTTTAAAAAATAAAGGACGACATTTACAAGGCGTGCCTGGGCCAGCGCCCGGTCTCCTCCCGGCATCGGAATTCCCCCCGCGTGTGATGCCGTCAGCCTCAGACGCTGCGGAACCAGCTTGCGCCCGGGGTTTGGCGACTGAGACATTCCCTGCGTCTGGGGGACCGCAGCCTGGAAATCTCGCAGGGCTTCCTCTTCAGACCTTGCTCTGTGGTTTCCCGCCTTCTTCCCAGAGAGAGGAAACAACCCGGGCGGCGTGGCTCAGGGGCTGATCGTCGACCTATGAACCAGGAGGCCAGGGTTCGATTCCTGGTCAGAGCACAGGCCCGGGTTGCAGGCTCCATCCCCAGTGGGGGGCATGCAGGAGGCAGCCGGTCCATGATTCTCTCTCATCATTGACGTTTCTATCTCCCTCTCCCTCTCCCTTCCTCTCAGAAATTAAGAAAAAAAGACAGGAAACAAAGCTGGAGTGCGAGTCACCCTGGGCGACCGCAGGGCTGTGGGACGGAGGACAGACACATGTCACACTCGTTCCCGGGAGAGTCCCTGGATGCTGAGCCACACCACTGGGCCACACCAGCCAGGCTGCACTGGGCCACACCAGCCAGGCTGCCTGTGCGATCCACCTAATAGCTACGATGACACCCTATCTTGGTGTCGCCTGCTAGAGTTCCTGTGCGTCTGTGTGTGAAGACGGGCAAATTCTTTTCACGTCGAGTCAGAAGAGCTGATCCCCGTGCATCGACCCTGAGACCCTGAAGCCGTAGGGGGCCCGCGTCTGGGGACACGTTTGCCGAAGGACACGGCGTCTGAGCGCCTCTCGTTTGGCTGCGGTCCAGGCGGCCCGCGTCCCCTTCGGCGCGGTGACATGACCTCATCGGCCCTGTGATCTCACCCCGTAAACATGACGCTGTGGGTACGGAGTGTCCCAGCCCCGGGGAGTCTGTGCTGCAGGTGGAGGGAGACGGCAGGGAGGGACAGGCGTGAGACCCGGTCCCGTCTCCCTGTGCACAGCAGACACCGCTGGGGGCCCCCAAAAGGGCTCCGTCTGACAGGGGGTGACACCGAGGGCGAACCCCTCGGGGAAGCAGCCAGGCCTGCGGAGCTCGGTCCCTGGGAAGCTGACCCGCTGTCTTCTCTGAGCCACACTGTCCCCCACCTCAACTCGGCCTCGGGCAGCAAACTGTTCGCAGACCGGCTGTTCTCCACCCTCCCTCCTCCCCCTTTTCCTCCCGCCGCTGCGCCCTTAGGTAAGATGGTGACAGTGTGCCCTCAGCCCGTCACGCCCGCGGAGAACTCGGTGCCCGAGACACACCTACTCAATCAGGGGTGTGTGTGTGTTGCGTGGGAAAAAGATGCACCTTCTTATTTATTTTTTAGTTACTGATTCCAGAGAGGAAGGGAGAGGGAGAGAGAATCATGGATCGGCCGCCTCCTGCACGCCCCACACTGGGGATGGAACCCGCAACCCGGGCCTGTGCCCTTGACCGGAATCAAACCTGAGACCCTACAGTCCACAGACTGACGCTCTAACCACTGAGCACACGGGCCAGGGCGTATTCTGTTTCTTATCACGATCATACAAAGAAGCAATAAGCCCTCCCCCGGTCTCCGTGGCAAGACTCGGAAACCCCGTCACAGGGTCGGTGCTGAAGGACGACCTGGTGTTTTTCGCGACCTCATCTCCCTTCTGCATGTCAGCCCCTGGAGGCCGGCCCGGCAGGCCCCTGGCGTGGGAGTGAAGCGCAGCCGTGGACCCGGATTTATGTTCTTGGCGTGAACGTGCAGGCTGGGCCCATCAAGTGACGCCAGGCCTGCCTTTTCTGGAGAAGGATGTCCGGCTGGCCCGGGAGGCCGGCAGCGCGCGGGGAAATTAGCCTCCAGACAGTGCTAATCACACGCTCCCCGTTAGCGGGAGGGTAATCGAGCCACTCAGCTGCTCAGTAAAGAAACCCCCGCTGGCTCCATAACGGGAAGCGACAGTGTTTAATGTTGTAATTAAGACGCAACAGTGTAGCCGGTAGACGGAGGGGAGGAAGTGCAGTGCGCACCGTGAATTAAGAGACGCGGACGCTCCGGTAACACCCCCATCGGCCCTCGATTTACAAGGAGGTGTTTCGTGGGCCAGGTGTGAGGGCAGGGATGTCAACAGCCCCGATGCGAGCCCTGGCCGGTGTGGCTCAGTGGGGAGAGCGTCAGCCTGCGGACTGAAGGGTCCTGGGTTTGATTCTGGTCAATGGCACGTTCCTGGGTTGCAGGCTCCTCCCCGGCCCAGGCCCTGGTCTGGGCACATTCAGGAGGCAACCAATTGATGTGTTTCTCTCGCATCGATGTTTCTCTGTGTCTTTCCCGCTCTCTTCCGCTCTCCCTAAAAACCAATGGAAAGGCATCCTCGGGTGAGGATGAAACAACCAAACAAACAGCCCGATGTGTCCGGTGCTGAGTAGCACCCATCACGCACACGCACCCTGGGACCTCACAGCACTGGCTTACTGCTGCAGACACAGCTACACCCCTATTCTCCTGTTTACAGGGCAGCCAGATACCGTATTTGTCTTTGTCCAAAACAAGCAAACAAGCAAAAAGAAAATGAAATGATTCACTTTCACAACACGCCCTCCGTAAGACGGGTGGGCGGTACCGACACCCACTCCAAGGTGACCTGGAGAGCTACGGGGTCAGCCCCCACCCAGCGGGGAGCAGGGCTCTCCCCGGAAACGACCCATCTGGGCTGCTGCTCGCGGTGGAAATAAATATTACTTTGTGTCGCGTTGGAGATGCACAGCAGAGACAGAGAGAGAGGGAGGGAGCTCGCCATTAGAGCCGCTAACTAACACTTGTTACAATTCCCCGCGGTGCCTTCCGCAGACAAGGTCCTCTGTAAATGCCACCACGAACCGCAGGGCTCAGCCAGGCGGCCCCTGGCCAGCTGTCGGCCAGCCTGACCCACAGACGAGCTTCTGTTCAGCCCTTGCTGCCCCTCGACAATGTCGTCTCAGGGTCGTGGGTGGGAGAGCTGCCCCGAGTGGTCCTTCCGGCATAAACACGGGCCTGGGGTTGGCAGGGCACTGGGCTGAGTCTGCCTCAGGTCTGTCTCCTGCCATCCTGGCCACGTCACGAGCGTTTGCTAGCATCCCCTCCTGTGAGGGGAGAGATGGCGCAGAGAGAAGTCACTTCTTCGGGTCGCCCCGTCGAGGAAAGGCCCTCAGCTGAAAAGAGGTCGGGAAACCTACGTTATGTCAGCCCGGCCGGCGGGGCTCAGTGGTTGAGCATCGGCCTATGAACCAGGAGGTCCCAGTTCGATTCCCGGTCAGGGCACAGGCCCAGGTTTCGGGCTCCATCCCCAGCAGGGGGCGTGCAGGAGGCAGCCCATCCATGATTCTCTCTCATCACTGATGTGTCTCTCTCTCCCTCTCCCTTCCTCTCTGATATAAATTATTAAAAAGGAGAAAAACCAGCGTCCGCATGACAACCCTTCTGTGCTTTACCCGATGTCACGTTTCTCATCTGTTCAGAGTTCACCTCTTTCCAAAGAAGGGATCGGAATAGAATTAATCGGTGGTGTGGGATACCCAGGACTGCACTCCACGGGGAACTGCCGAGGGGGGCTGGGAAAAGGGGGTCCCACAGCCGCCCCGAGTGCCCGGGGAAGTAGGTGAGGAAGGCAGGCCCGAGCTCAACGGGAAGGAAATTAGGAAAATGGTGAGAAATGCCCGGCAGGGAGCACCCCCGCCCCTGCCCCCCCCCCCCCCCCGCGCCCCGCCCCATCGGCCCCTGCGGGCTCCACGCAGGAGCGAGGCAGCGGCAACTGCGCTTCCTCATGAAAACGTGGCCTTTAAAGCGGTTTTTCTACTCAGGGCCCTTCCTCCAGGAGTCAGGCTCCGCGTCAGGGAGGGGGCGGCTTCCCGTCCACGAGAACCGGAGACGCCAGAGAACGGGCTCCGTCTGCCCCCGACCATGGGCCGCGGTTACGGGGGGAGAGGGCGGCTCCTGTCCGGCCTGGCTCTTCCGTTTATAATCGGTTGAGGCGAACGGGGCAGAAGCCTTGATGCCGGGCTGCCTCCTGCGCGCCCTCCGCTGGGGATGGAGCCCCCAACCCGGGCCTGTGCCCTGACCTCCTGGTTCATGGGTCGGCGCTCACCCGCTGAGCCACGCGGCCGGGCCTGGATCACTCTTTCCTTTTCCACCAGCTGCCTCCCCGCGGGGGCTGCGAGCTCTGTTGCGCCCTCGGCAGGGAGGACAGAGAGGCACAGGGTCTTGCTTTGCTGCCCACGAAATGGTCACCCCTGAGGGTCCGCGCACTGAGCGCGCCGGGCAGCAGCCACGCGGCCAGCAGCAGCGGGGGCGCTCGGGCCTGCCATGCGCACGTGTGAAAGCCGCGAGGCTGGGCCGCGGCTGCTGCACCGGGAAGGGCTCTCTCTGCGAGGCCAGCTCGCGGGGGAGCAGGGGCGGCGCGGGGGCTGACCGCCCAGGAAGGCAGTGGCTGCTGCACAATAAGTAATGCATTTCCCGACGCCTCTGCCCGTCTGTCGCCATCCTGTCTTTATGAGCGGCCCTCTTGCATTTGCATTTTCTGAAGAGCTGTTTGCATACTGTGCTGGTCAACAGCCTAGACTCAGTTTCTTTCCTTTAAAAAAATATTTTTTAATTGCTTTCAGACAGGAAGGGGGAGAGAGAAGCATCAATGATGAGAGAGAATCATGGATCAGCTGCCTCTGGCACGCCCCACACTGTGGATCCAGCCCACAACCTGGTCAAGTGCCCTTGACCTGAATGGAACCTGGGACCCTTCAGTCCACAGGCAGACGCGGGCAGATGCTCTATCCACTGAGCCAACCGCCAGGGCCTAAATTCTGTTTCCACAATAGAGGGGACTGGCTGGGCGCTTGGCCCCTGGGCCCTCTGTCTAGTCAGAGCCTGACTCCCGCCCGCCTCTCAGCTGGGTCACTGGGGGGGGGGGGGGTGGTCCTCAGCTCCACACGCCCCCATCCACCTGTGCAGCGGGGGTCAGCGTGGTCCCTGCTCCCCGGGGTCGCTGTGGGGATGAAAGGCCTCATACAGGAGGGCGGTGCGGAGAGCCACCCCTGCCACCTGACCCAGCAGGCACTCGGGGCCCAGGGCCTGCCGTTTGGGGAACACAAAGCCAGACTGAGTCTCGGAGCAGAGAATTTTCTCAAGGGCTGTTCACGGCACTTGGTTCCGAAGCTGCGGCCAGGAGAGCCCTGTGCTCTGGGAGGGACCGCGGCCTCGGGAGGCCCGGGAAGCAGCGAGGCCCCTGGCATCTTAGTCAGCGGCCGACACAGGGAGAGAACGCCCTGGAGCGTCAGCCGCAAAGGAGCCAGGAGGCTGCTGTCACGCCAAAAAGAACGAGAAGAAGGAGTCTCCCCGCGGAAGCCAGCAAAGATGGCCGCCCTCCCTCATGCGGGGGCCCTTTCTCACGTTCTGATCCTGGCAGGTGACTGTCGTGTTACCTGTGCCGTCTCCACAGCTGACGGGACACTATGACCCAGTGTGACCCGCCTCTCAGACACACGTGACGCCGGGGCGCCTGGCCTGTGGCCCTGTGCCGCCCCCCCCCCCAGCGGGGGTGCCCCTGGGTGCCATGCAGAGAGGCCCGGTGGGTGGCGGGTGGCGCACATTGTGGGCAGCAGGGGACCCAGCCGGGGCGGCCCGGAGTCTGAGTCCTGCGGGCGCTGAGGACGAAGGCAGGGGCGGCTGGTGAAAGGGACGTTCATCTCCCAGAAGCACAGGGGCGCGATGGACTCAGGGACGTTTATTGAACATGCGTTTGTTCCATCAGAAGCTTTTCAGGAGCAAATTACATGGTTATAAAACTGTGGGTGCGCTTCGTGCCCTGGGCTCGCAGGAATGGAATATTCCACCGAGTCAGAGATCGGGGGCCCTGACCGACGAGATTTAAGATGCACATGAGACGAGGAGGAAAGAGGCTGCCTACTGCCAGGTTCCTGTCAGCCTGAGAGCCACGCGAGCAAAGAACTCGGTGTGCAACTAACTGAGTCAGCGATGGGCCTGGCCAAGCTCCCCGCGTTGCCTGGGGGATGGAGACGCTCCCTCCAGCCAATGGGAAGAGGCTTCGCACAGGACATGCGCAGTCGGCGGGGTGATGCACAGCACATGCGCAGTCCGCGGGGTGATGCACTGGCGCTGGGCTACCTGCCCTCTGGGAGGGCGCCGAGGTCGGGAGAGGGTAGGGGGGGTCCAGACAGTAAGGTGAGCCCAGGAAGCACATGGAGGGCACGTAGAGGGACGTGCTGAGCCGCGCCTCTCCGTCACCCTGGGTGTGGCTCCTGCCTGTTATGGCTCCTGGGGTGTCATCTCCACCAGCCACGTTAACAAGAGAGAATCCGGCCACTGGCCACGGGTCTGCTGTGCGCAGGGGCATCTCAGGGCCCCAGGGCAGGAGGCCAGGCGTCCGGCTGCAGGAGGAAGAAGGAGCATTGGAAGAGGGGGCTGGGAGGCGGGCGACTGGGAGAGCTCTGAGGTGCGCGTGCTCGCCCACCAGTGTCACCTGGCAGGAAAGCCTCCAGATGGGACATGGGGCGGCCCTTCCCGGAGAGAAGCGCACGGGCCTCTCTGTTTTTGCTTAAAAACTGTCTCCAGTTCCTAAATCTGCAGGGCGGGTCCGGCACACAGGTCCGCACTCTCCCGTCCCCAACACCTTCGTCACCGGCCCCTCCGGGCGCGAGGCCTCTGGTTACGGTCAGTTATGTCCATCCGGATGCTGCCGGGCCTGACAAGTTCTATCCGGAGCTGAGAACCCAACTCAAGTCTAAGCATAAGCCTCCACAGATCAGTGGATACGACCTTGCGCCAATCAAAAGGTTAGGATCGCCCGGCTGGTGTGGTTCAGTGGTTGAGGTTCGACCTATGGACCAGGAGGTTGTGGTTCGATCCCAGGTCAGGGCACAGGCCCGGGATGTGGGCTCGATCCCCAGCAGGGGGCGTGCAGGAGGCGGCTGATGGATGATTCTCTCTCATCATTGATGTTTCCATCTCTCTCTCTCTCTTCCTCTCTGAAATCAATAAAAACGTATATATTTTTTTTAAAAAAAAGCTTAGGATCCCCTGTGTAGGGAACCAGGAAGCAGAGGGGCGGGCGTTAGTGCTGGGCGGGCACAGCCTCCCGCTGGAGATGAGAGAAGTTTCTGGAGCTCTGAGATTGCACAGTAGCGTGGGCATATTTAGCGTTAATGAACCGCACAGTGAAAAGCGGTGAACACGGCCCCCTTCGTCTCGTGGCTTTCAGCACAATGCTCAAAAAGGACTTTAAATGACAAAGTCATAAGAATTTGAATTCCCAATCGGAAAAGGAAATGGGCTCAGAACAAATGTTTAAGAAGGAAATTTAAAAACATATAATGGAACCAAAAGCGGGGGGAGGGGGGGGGCGAACCAAGGCAGCGCGGCGATGTGAATTGCCTGTAATCGTCCACTCTGGGGCCTGAGTGCTTCTTGCTGGCGCCGCGCAGGACAGCGGGGCGTTATCCGCTGCGGCCGCTCCGCCGTGGGGAGGCCGCCGGAGGACGGTTACCAACAAATGTCACAGCGCTGCCTGTCCTATGACCCACCCCCTCTGACTCAAATTTATGTCTGCAAGTTTCTCCCCGAATCCATCAGGGACGTGTGCAAAGGTGTTTGTGCTCAAACACAAACCACGGATGTTCTGAAACAGAAAACCTCCTGAACATTGCGAGCCGACGTGGTGGTACCATGGAGACACGTGGGGAGCTTTCTGGTTGGGCCTGAAACGAGAAGTCACCTGCCTTTCTTTCTTTTTTTTAAATGTGTTTTTATTAATTTCAGAGTGTGAGAGAGGGAGAGATAGAGACATCGGCGATGAGAGAGAATCATCGATGGGCTGCCTCCTGCACGCCCACACTGGGGAGTGAGCCTGCCACCCAGGCCTGTGCCCTGGACCAGGAATAAAACGATGACCTTCTGGATCATAGGCCGATCTCAACCACTGAGCCACGCCAGCCGGCCGCCTGCCTTTCTTACTTCTGCTCTGCAGAAACGGACATGCTGGCCGCACCCCAGCGGCCACCTGGGGCCACAGGGTGACCTTGAGGACAGGGTCCATGCCCTCCCTCGGCTGCTGATGCAGAAATAAAGCTGGGGCCTGGGCCTCGGGGGGCACCGCGCCGGCCCTGCACCCCATCCTCGGGAGTCCTTTAGTGAAAGCAGCAGCCGATTTGCCCTGGAGCCACTACGGCCGGTGGGGTGGACTGGACTGGACTGGACAGCGAGGGGCAGTTCCCAGCTCGTGCAAGGCTCAACGTCGCCTCAGCCAAGGCTGCTCCTAGCCCTTCCCTTACACAGCCCTGCACATCCCAGGAGTCACAGCAGGGAAGGGAGAGGCCTGGGGGAGCAGCTCCCAGGCTCCGGTGAGAGCAGGGGTTCCCGTGGGGTGTGAGGAGCAGGGTTGGGGACGGGCCTGGAGCCTGAGGGGCATCCCAGGCAGAGAAGGCTGAGTCAGGACACAGACCGAGCTCGTCAGACCAAAGGTGCCGAGGGGAGCAGATTGAATTAATTACTTATTCGAGACAAACGGTCTTGCCTCGGTGGTAACAGACCCACTGATGGCCCCCACGGAGGCATCACTATCACCCATGAAATGAAGGACCGGGAGGCGCCTTTGCAGTGAGAGAACAGAGAGGGAGCGCCCTGTCCACGGATTCCCCCCCGCCGGCGCATTTCCCCATGGACAACCTCACCTGTCGTCACTAGGCAACCGTCATGGCGCCTGTCACTGGGAGAGGAACTCCCGGCGACCTCTCACCCCCTGGGAGTCACGCTGTCAGCATTTCCCATCGGACTCCAAGGGGACATACCAGGCGGTGCCCACAGGCCACCACGCGCGTCACTGTCATGGGAAACGCGCGGTGACGGGAGGGGGGCCGCTCTTCCCACAGACACCGCTGCGTGGTCCCCGGCCCCAGGGCTGGTCCCCGGGAGGCAAGCCCATCCGTGTGGCACACACACCCGGAGGCGGACAGACTGACGGCCTCAGCCTTTCCGATTGGACACACGGCCCACACCGGTGACCTGGGGGCGCCAGGAGGGGCGCAGCCTGCAGCGTTTGATTAAAAAAGGAGTTCCAGCAGGAGTGAGAGGACGCTTCCATCAAATCAAGATCTGCGGCTTCTCTTGGAAAACCAGGAGATCCTAACAATTCAGAACATGGGTCTCCTGCAGGGCGACCTGGCAGGTGTCTGCCACGCCCCGCCCCCTCCACGCCTCCCCTGAGTGTCGCTCACAGGCTCCAGCTGCTTGGTCTCTGCAGGTGCGTGTGTTTGAGGCCCCTACGCAGTCACATTGCGGGATGCAAACATCCCATTATCGATGCCTTCCGGATAACGGGAGGCCCAAACCTAACACCTAGAGCAGCGGTTCTCAACCTGTGGGTCGCCACCCCTTTGGGGGGTCGAACGACCCTTTCACAGGGGTCGCCTAAGACCATCGGAAAACACATCTATCATTACATATTGTTTTTGTGATGAATCACGATGCTTTAATGATGTTCAATTTGTCACCATGACATTGGGGGTCACCACAGCATGAGGGGCTGTATGAAAGGGTCGCGGCATGAGGAAGGTGGAGAACCACTGGCCTAGAGTTTGGTTATTTTCCTCATAAGGAGCTATTATTCCGCTGTAGGGTAAGACCACTTTCCGAGTCGGCTATTTCAGCAGACGCCACGGTGCTGCGGCCCCCGCCTCCCGGTTTCCCACGGACACCTCTGCCCACGTCTGGGTCACCGGGCGGAGCCTCCCGTCCCTGCGGCCCGTGGGGTTGGCCCGGGGACATGCTCACCATGGCCAGGGGCACGATGCCGACCAGCTCCTTCTGGCTCACGTAGATCCTGGAGACGCCCAAGTCGGATGTGATGTCCCCTGGATACTCCACCTGCCACGTGACGAGCTGCGTGGCCGGCGGGTCGCTGGGCGCTTCGATTTCCACATCAATCTGCATGACCTCCTCGGCGGCGCTGGCGGCCCTGGGGGGAGGGGAGGGGTTCTTAGGTCGTGGTGCCAGCTCGATCCCCAGTAAGGGGGGGGGGGTGCAGGAGGCAGCTGATCTGTGATTCTCTCTCATCATTGATGTTTCTCTCTCTCCCTTCCTCTCTGAAATCAATAAGAATAAAAAAGGTGGGTTCCTTCCCGCCCCTCCCTCACTTACAACTGCTGTTATGCTGACCTCTAGCCTGTTTCTCATGGACGATGTCAGTGACCTTTGAAAGAGGCGGTGCTCTCAGTGAGAGAGCCCCAGCATTTCAGGGTAACAGAGAGAAGGGACTAACGGGGGGTGAGGGGTGCAGAATCAGGAGACACGAACGGCCTCTGTGCGGGAGCAGGAAAAAGGGCACAATTCTGTTTCCCTGGCGCTGCTCCCACCCCCACCCCACCCCACCCCCTGTGGGATCGTGTCTCCCCCCCACCCCCGTGGGATCGTGTCTCCACTCGTGAGCTGGAGCATCTGTGGGGGATGAAAATAGGAAGGGAACAAAGCTGCTCTCTCAGCTCCACGCCCTGACATTTCCTTAAACACGTTCACTTGGACCTGGAGAGCTACTTTATTTTAAAACATTTCTTTCTGTTGGGAGGTTTTTTTTCCTTTAAAAGGAATTCCATCTGCACCCACAGACACACTCGCTTTCCTGCCAGGGCTGCCGACGCCCCAGTCCCTCCTGTCTGCCCACAGGTGATGGGCGGGTGGGGGTGGGGCTCAGAGGCTCCGGAACCCCATGGAGCCCCGCCTGCAATGGGGGCAGGACGCAGCCTGGGGTGGGGGGGCTGGCGAGGCAGGTGGGTCCCTCCCCCCTCTGAGCTGGATCAGCTGCACGTGGTACACGTCTCCCCTTGGACTTTGTGCTG
This sequence comes from Myotis myotis, assembly GCF_014108235.1. Taxonomy (NCBI): domain Eukaryota; kingdom Metazoa; phylum Chordata; class Mammalia; order Chiroptera; family Vespertilionidae; genus Myotis; species Myotis myotis. The sequence goes on along the minus strand of NW_023416389.1, from coordinate 55,935 downwards.
GAGAATTTCTCATTAAAAATGTCTCTGTACCCTGCGGGGGGGGGGGGGGGGTCGGGCAGCTCAGTTGGGTGGAGTGTTGTCTGATACACCAAGGTTGTGGGTTCGACCCCAGTCAGAAGCAGCCAATGGATGATGCATAAATAAAGGAGCAGCAAATCGATGCTCTTCTACTCCCACCCCCACCCCATTTCCTCTCTCTCTCTCTCTCTCTCTCAAATCAATTTTTAAAAATCATCTCTGGTCTGGCCAGTGTGGCTCAGTAGTCAAGTATGGACCCATGAACCAAGAGGCCGCTGGTTCGATTCCCGGTCTGGGCACAAGCCCGGGTTGCTGGCTCGAGCCCTAGTAAGGGGCGTGCAGCCCACTCATCGATGTTTCCATCTCTCAATCCCTCTTCCTTCCTCTCTCTAATATCAACTTAAAATATTTTTTTAAAAGTCTCTGCTACATCTGGCAGCCCAGTGCCTCTTCTTCGGCCGCCCCCTCCATTTTTTTTCAGTTTTAAGAGCGACACTAAGAGGTATTTGTCCATCAAGACTCCCTCTTGGTCAGCATGTGAGCGGCAGCTCCCAGGGAAGTGATGGCGATGAAACCCTCCGCGTGTTGACACCGGTTTTAACGCGTGGCCCCGAGGGAGGCGCCACGCCCCAGGGGACGGGACGATGGCCGGCGGGCTGCCCCCCCCCCCCAGGTGTCTCCATGACAGCGAAGCGACCTGTGAAACCTTCAGCGCCTACACGGGCACCGCCAGCTCAGCGCTGGTGCAAGGAAGGGGGGAGGCGGGGGGCGAGCCGGCGTCTCTCTCCCCAGCCGTGGTCGCTGTGAGCGGCGGGGGCGTTGCTGGAGGAGAGGTTCTACACGCCTGTGAATATGCAAACAAGATGACTAATTGATCGTGATGATAATTGCCACGTCTCCTAATGGCTTTCTCTACTCCCACCTGACATGACAAATGGAAGCCCCGGGAGGTTCCCGTGTTTAATTCTTTTGCGATGAAACGTAACTCAAGCGTGTACGTGGTGAGCCCTCACGCCGAAGCGGGCTGCTTCTGTGGGCTGATCGGGGAGCGCCAGCGTGAGCAGCCCACCGGCCTGGGCTCGATACACCGCTGTGCTCCTGCCCCCGGGGCTGCGGGTTCGAGGCGGGAGAGTTAACCTGCTGGTTGAGGTCACCAGACCGTCAGCTAAATTCTTGGGATAAATGTCAACGCATCCCGTTCAGCCTTGTGGCCTGAACACGCTTAGAGATGAACGGCAAGCCGATGTGGCCTTTCCGGTTTGCGGTCCGGCGGGCGATTTGCTAAAAATATCCTCCCGAGAAGGAGGTTTTCATGGAGGATTTTGCTGTTCGCCTCCAGGCAGAGGAGGCAGGCTACTCGCCCCTGACGTCATCGCAGCCCTCAGACGTTCACCCAGGAACCTCAGGGGTCGTGTCACCGACACACGATTTTACAGCGCGGAAGGCCGTCTGGCCAACATCAACTCTCCCTGGACGAGATGCCTGCTAAAGGCCCTGGGACGTCCGGCTGGGAGAATGGGCTCCGGGTGAATCACAGCCGGGGAGAACCCTGAGGATGGTACCCGTTATGTGACCTAATGTTCTCTGGGGGCCTCTGGATTCTCAACCTGAAAGCGTGGCTCAGTGGCTGAGCGGCATCCCGTGCACCAGGGGGTCATGGTTCGATCCGCGGTCAAGGGCACATGCCCAGGTAGTGGGCTCGATCCCCAGTAGGGGGCGTGCAGGAGGCAGCCGATGGATGGTTCTCTCTCATTGATGTTTCTATCTTTCTCTCTCTGAAAATCAGTAAAAATGTATTTTTTTTAAAAAAAAAAAGTTTTAAAAGTGATCAATAATTGCAACCATCTCCTGGAAACGTGGCCAGGCCTCTGAGGATGTGTGCGGGGTGTGGATGGGGGACACAGGGGAGAGGGGGAGCCCTGACCAGACTGGGGGTAACCCTCACACAGCCAACCTGGGGCTGTGCAGCTGTGGGGGACGCGACCTGTGCCTCTGGATGGACCGTCCAGCGCCGGCGACGATGATGAAGGGGGTCCCCCCGCATGCAAAGCACTTAGGCCTGCGCAGCCACAAAGCCGGCGAAGGGGTTTGGGGAGGCATCGCCTTGGGATGAGCTCCCGGCTGGGTGGGGGATTAAGCCTGAGTAAGTTGTGCTTAGAGTTTGGGGAGCGATGGCGATGTCAGCTGCGAGTTCAGCAAAGTTAGTTCTTTCTTTTCTCCTCGTCTAGCGCTGGGTTCCGACCTCTTCCTTCAGGGGACCCATTGGCCCGGGGAGCGGCGCTGTCCACGGTGCTGAGGCCACAGCGGCTGCCGGGGGCGCTGTCCGCGGTTCGGAGGTCACAGCGGCTGCCGGGGCGCTGTCCACGGTGCTGAGGTCACAGCGGCTGCCGGGGGGCGCTGTCCACGGTGCTGAGGTCACAGCGGCTGCGGGGGAGGGTGGGGCTGTCCAAGGTGCTGAGGTCACAGCGGCTGCCGGGGGCGCTGTCCACGGTGCTGAGGTCACAGCGGCTGCCGGGGGCGCTGTCCACGGTGCTGAGGTCACAGCGGGCGCGGGTGGCGCTGTCCAAGGTGCTGAGGCCACAGCGGCTGCCGGGGGGCGCTGTCCACGGTGCTGAGGCCACAGTGGCTGCCGGGGGCGCTGTCCACGGTGCTGAGGGCACAGCGGCTGCCGGGGGCGCTGTCCACGGTGCTGAGGGCACAGCGGCTGCCGGGGCGCTGTCCACGGTGCTGAGGTCACAGCGGCTGCCGGGGGGCGCTGTCCACGGTGCTGAGGCCACAGCGGCTGCCGGGGCGCTGTCCACGGTGCTGAGGCCACAGCGGCTGCCGGGGCGCTGTCCAAGGTGTTGAAGACACCGCCGCCCAACCCCGCCGAGCCTTGGCTGGAGAAAGGGCGCCCCACACCTCAGGGGGCACTTTAATGAAATATTCGAGAGCGCCCCAGCCGGTGTGGCTCAGCGGAGAGAGCGTCGGCCTGCGGACCGAAGGGTCCTGGGTTCGATTCCGGTCAAGGGCACGTACCTTGGTTGCAGGCTCCTCTACGTCCCAGGCCCTGGTCAGGGCGAATGCAGGAGGCAACCCATCGCTGTGTTTCTCTCACACCGATGTTTCCATCTCTCTCTCCCTCTCCCTTCCTCTCTGAAATCCACTGAGCCAAGCCGGCTTTCAACACAGCCGTCGCCACCGCTACTCTCGCCACACTTTTCCGGTGGTGACTGGGAAGCCATCGGGGAGTGCAGGTGACGGGCGCGGGCGCGGTCCACGGGATGAACTCTGAGCTGGAGCACGCGTGGGCGCCAAGCAGTGCTGTCGCTCACGGAGGGCCTTGGGCGCCGGCAGGAGGTCATCGCCTGGAGTCGCGGGCGCTCTCATCACTCAGGCCTCCTGGGCCTGTGCCTTTAATTCAATCAACGGTTCCGTTTAATGGACCTGATGACGGGCAATAAACGGCGAACAGGCGCCATCCTGGGGAGGCTTCCGCTCTGACCTGCGATTAAATGCCCTGGAAACGCAGGTTGGCCCGTCTGCTCCGCATCTGAATGTGGCCGTGACTCAGCTGCCAGTCACACAGACGCAGACACCCACCGGCGGTAAAGTAGAGGCTTAGTTTGTGCTCAGTGGGGATGGGAACAAGGAAACCGTCTCTGCAATGTTTTCAGAGCTGCACCTGTCACCGGGGTGGCAGCAATGACTAAAGGTCTATGAGTGAGTGAGTGAATGAGTGAACAGCTGAATGAGTGAGTGAGTGAATGAATGAATGAATGAATGATCAACTTGGCGATGAATGAACAACTGAATGGATGAATGACAGGGCACTTGGATGGACAAGTGGAAAACACAGCAGCTGAACCTGAGAATTACTCACAAAACCCACGTTACCAGAAACACCTGTGGTCGCAAGGACACATGCCGATTCCCTGATTCCTGTCGGGGCCCAGCTGAGTTTCCGCATAAGAAACATGCTGCAGAACACCTTGTATGAGAGGCGACGGGCGGGCGGTTTTCTCCAGAAATTGAGGTGCTAGAGAGGGAGGAGTATTTTGTGCGTGAATGCACCTCACGTTACGTCAGCCTTCTGTACTGACTGTTTAAGTAGAAAGATGTACACACACACACACACACCCGCTCAGGTGCGCACACGGACAAGCACGCAGGACAGCACACGCCGATCACGCGTGGCCACGTGCACGCTTCACGGCATCCTCTCGGATGAGATGTGAACGCTTCCTGTCTTTAGCCACTTCTGTTCCAGCAACCAGCCCAGCGTGTGAGAGGCCCCGTCGCGCTGCGGGGGCCGAGGCCCCGGTGGGTGGCTCACTTACGGGAATTAGGGATCACCCCTTCCGGCACCTCGCGAAGCTAATGTGTCGCCAACATTAGGCAGCGCACCCACGCGGCTCTAACGTCTATAAAATAAGCATATGGAGTGTGAAAAGTCTGGGCGCCCATAAATAGCCACACACATATTGGAGCACCGTGTTACTTCCTATTTGTATGTTACGGAGCTCAGCCCGGGCGCCCGGGAATGTACAGAACAGAGTAAACACCACGCACGCGCTTCCACGCAACACAGGAACACGGTGCGGGTGGCCGGTCGGCGCGGGACGCCGAGGGTGCCCATAGACACACGGACAAGACGCCGGCGGGCTGGAACATCCGTTAACCCCGGTCACGCTGCGGGCGGCTTCTAGGACACATTTTTGGTTTTTATACTTTTTTAATTTTTAATACTTTTTTAAAATACATATTTTTATTGGTTTCAATAGAGGAAGGAAGAGGGAGAGAGAGAGAAACATCCATGATGAAAGAGAATCATGGATCGGCTGCCTTCTTCACTCGCCACACTGGGGATCAAGCCCACCATCCAGGCATGTGCCCTGACCGGGAATCGAGCCCTGACCTCCTGGCTCCTAGGTCGACCCTCAACCCCTGAGCCACGCCGGCCGGGCCTGACTTGCTTTTCGTCCGGAATCATGTAAGACTTGTTTGCGATCGTGCGGCCGCTGGTTCAGGAATAAGGAGGGTGGGGTTTTTGCTCCGCCGCATCCCCACCCCCTGTCGGCTGCAAATCCCCATGATTCCAGCTCCGGCCTCGGCGCAGTGTCCCTGCCGAGGGAGGCGGTGTCTGCAGGATGCTTGCTCCTCCCCAGGAGCTCGGCCGCGACCTGCCCAGCAGCAGTTCTTCTGGAAATCTGTCCTCCCCAGCTCACAAGGCTGGAGCACTTTTTCCCATAAGCAATTAAACCCAGCGTGATGTAATTCTTCCTTCTCTCGCACTGCTGTTTCAAAAGTTATGCATTTAAAAAAAAACACACCATTTTGGTACGTGTTCAAACTCAAATGTCACAATGCAAAAAAAAAATGTCTTCAGGACTTCCACACAAGAATTCTCCTCTCTTCTTTGTTTGCAGAACAATTATTTCAGGGGAAAATGTGCCTTAGATTTGTTCATGTCAATGTCAGAGACATGAATTAACCCGAAACTTTGAACTTGGAACCTTATGTTCTCCTATTGAGCAGCCATTGGCCACAGGTGGCTACTAAGTGCTGAAATGTGGCCAGGCCCGGCCGGCGTGGCTCAGTGGTTAAGCGCCGACCCATGAAGCAGGAGGTCACAATTCAATTCTCCATCAGGGCCCAGGCCCGGGTTGCAGGCTCCATCCCCAGGTGGGGCGTGCAGGAGGCAGCCAATCAGTGAGTCTCTCTCATCATTGATGTTCCTCTCTCTCTCTCCCTCCCTCCCTTCCTCTCTGAAATCAATAAAAACATTTTTTTAAAAAATGTGGCCAGTGCAGCTGAGAGGTAGGATTTTAAATTTAAATTTAACGTAGTCTTCAGTGGCCACAGGTGTCCAGCGGCATCCACACTGGACAGCACAGAATGAGTGGGGTTTTGTTTGTTTGTTTGTTTGGTTAATCCTCACCTAAGGATATTTTTCCATTGATTTTTAGGGAGCGTGGAAGAGAGAGGGAAAGACAGAGAGAAACACGGATGTGAGAGAAACACACCCATGGGTTGCCTCCTGCAGGCGCCCGACCAGGGCCTGGGCCAGGGAGGAGCCTACAACTGAGGTACATGCCCTTGACCGGAATCGAACCCGGGACCCTTTGGTCTGCAGGCCGACGCCCTATCCACTGAGCCGCACCGGCCAGGGCCACAGTGTTGACTCCCATGTCACACCAGCGGGAAGCAAGGGGAGAAGCACCACGCAGGTTTAAAAATACCGGGTTTATTTATACCGGCCTCGCGGGGCCCACGGGGGACGCCCACGGCCCGCCGGCGAGCAGGCGCATCTGCTCCCGGTTTGCCACTCAGCTCCTCCCGACAGGTTCCCCCGGGTTCTCCTTTCAAGCTCCCCCACCCCGTCCTCCTCCCGTCCCAGGGCCGCTCGCCGTCCTCACCTGACCCGCACCTGGGTGCCCGGCCCACTCCCACCCGCCTGCACCTGGGAGCCCTCCGTCCCCCGGCCCCCGGCCCCCGGCCCCCGGCTTCCGGCCTCACTTAGTGGAAACCCAGTGCCTCTCCTTCTTCCTCCTGACTCCACAGCACCCATCCCGGTCTGAAACGGCGTCTCTGCTTTGTGCTTTTGCTTATTTCGCTATTAAAATATATTTTTATTGATTTTTTTAGAGGGAGAGGCTGGGAGAGGGAGAGACAGATAGAAACATCCATGATGAGAGAGAATCACACAGATGGGCTGCCTCCTGCACGCCCCACACTGGGGATGGAACCCTCAACCCAGGCCGGTTCCCTGACCCGGAATCGAACCCTGACCTCCTGGTTCATAGGCCGATGCTCAGCCACGGAGCCACACCGGCTGGGCTGAAAAGGGGCTCTCTTCATTACTGATCAGGTAAACGCAGAACAAAACCCAGAGATAACATTTCCCCCCTCAGATGAGCGAGGAGCAGGCTCCCATCCAGGTGGGGAGGGGGTTGGGAAGTAAGCGCCTTTACAAGTTGGCGTCAGGAAAATGAATTGGCTCAAATTTCAGAAAATTAATCTGGGGCGTCAGTCATAAAAAACCCACGGATTCTCTGACCCGTAAATCTCACGTGGGCATCAATCTTCGGAAATAAAATCTCCGGCGTCGGAGGGTGTGTGCAGAATTATTCATGGTGACGACAATATTTGCAAGGCACTATCCATTCTGGTGGAATAAATTATGGTAAAACTAGCCGGTTGGTTATTATGCAGATAGTCAACAAAGAAAGCATCCAATCGATAGGTATTGATCTTGGAGAATATACAGGAAGTATTTTCAGGTTAAAAAAAAAAAGTAAATCTCAATTTATTTATTTTTTAAATGCCCCACACTGCAGACATTTAGGCAGGCGTGGCTGGCACTGCAGGTCTGAAATGATACCGTGTTAAAATTTCCCTTCTTCCTCTTTTGCATAAAAAAGTGCTGTGCAGAGGGAATCAGCCTGGCCAGTGTTGCTCAGTGGTTGAGCATCGACCTATGAACCAGGAGGTCAGGGTTCGATTCCTGCTCAGGGCACAGGCCTGGGTTGCGGACTCCATCCCCAGTGTGGGGCGTGCAGGAGGCAGCCGATCCATGATTCTCTCTCATCATGGATGTTTCTCTCTCTCTCTCTCTCTCTCTCTCTCCCCCTCTCCCTTCCTCTCTGAAATCAATAAAAAATATATATATATATTTTTAAAAAATAAAATAAAAGCGAGAATCAAACCAGGGATGGGGAGAGCCACCGGGACAGCGTGACCGGCTGTGCTGTGGTCTCTCCGCCGGTGATGCCCAGAGGGCCTGCCCTGCCTCCTCACAGAAAGCTGTCCTCCATCTCATTTTGGTGGCTGGCTCATCGGGGCACCTGATTCGTCCAGAGTGAGGCTGGCAAATGGATGTCATTCAAGAACTGCACCGGGTTGACCGGTCCTGGCGGCCCAGAGCCGCATCAGGGCTCAGGGAAGAGTGTCACAGTTCATCACCAGTGTCTCCCCAGGCGGGGCGGGGGTGGGGCCTGGCGCGGGAGTCAGCCAGCAGGCCGCCCACCAACTTCTAGGTGCCCTTGGCGACAGACCTGCTGCGATGGGCAACGGAAACACTGCGTCCAAGAGGGGAAGGAGCCGGGACGGGAACGTGGCTGGATACTTAGAAATGCCTCCTCAGGTGCACGGTGATGTCTGGTGGTACTTACGGGGATGTGCACGGACCAGCAAGAAACACACGTCACCGCTTTGACAAGGACAGACCACTGCATCTTAATTTTCAAAAATAGGTTTTCCAATCATCACAATTTCAGGCATGAAATTCAATTCATTAAAGATAAACAGCTCATAAGCATGAACTTCCTTCAATTTGAAACAGCCTCATGGGGAAGTCTCCTGGGCAGCTTTGGCTGAGAAAATATTTGACATATTTGGGAAATTACCTAAACCTATTTTTCCTGCTGGTTTTAAATCATCTCTTCAAAGATGTACTTTTCTCTTATGAGTATGATATTTGTTGGGTATTAAAGTCAGTTCAATGATGATGATGATGGTGATGGTGGTGGTGGTGATGATGGTGATGGTGATGGTGGTGATGATGATGATGGTGATGGTGATGGTGATGGTGGTGATGGTGATGGTGATGGTGGTGATGATGATGATGGTGATGATGGTGATGGTGGTGGTGATGATGGTGATGATGGTGGTGATGATGGTGATGGTGATGGTGGTGATGATGATGATGGTGATGATGATGGTGATGGTAAAAGGGATTAAGCAATTGGCCAGGCTCCAACATGCATGTGTCATTCGTCCCCTGCTGGCTCTCCCTGGCAGAATGTGCCGTCTAGTTTAGAGATCCATGTCCTCTAACGAGCTGTGTGACCTTGGGCCATCGCCCTCCTCTTCCCGAAGCTTTGTCTGCTCCCGTGAGCTGGGGTGATGAGCCAAGCCTCAAGGAAGTTCGTGCGGATGATAAGCCCCCGTGCGGGGCACACGCTGAATCATCCTTCCTGCTCGTGCTCACTTGTACTTTTGCTGAAATGTCTGCGTCTCGTGTGGGGTGAGAACAGGACGTGTGGATGGCAGGAGGCCAGAGACTGAAAAACTCGAGGAGGAAAAGGCTCAGGCCCGGCCGCACCAGCATCCCAGCCCTTGCCCAGATACGACGCCGAGTCCAAGGAGGCAGGGCCCTTTCTGGTCTGATCCGGCTCATTCTGACTCGCTGTGCCTCCCCGCTTTTGTAAGAAACGAGGTGAAGTTAAGAGTGCGACCCCCATTCTCCGCAGGAGGACAGTACAGGAACGGGGCGCGGGCGCCCAAATGCCGCCGGTTTCGCTTTTATTTCAGGGGGCGCTTCCACGGTGACGGCTGCGTTCACCGACGCTCCGGGGCGACGTCCCGCGGAGCCAGCCCGGCCACCCTCCCTCCTATCGCTGCTCTACCGCTCAGCGCTCTGCGTCCTCTCTGGGATTTTAAAAAATATATATTTTTATTGATGTCAGAGAGGAAGGGAGAGAGATAGAAACATGAACGATGAGAGAGAACCGTGGACCGGCCGCCTCCTGCACGCTCCACTCTGGAGACCCAGCCCACAGCCCGGGCCTGGGCCCCGACGGGGAATCGAACCCTGGCCTCCTGGTTCACAGGTCGATGCCCACCACTGAGCCCCGCGGCCGGGCCCGGCGTGTGCTTTTCATGGAAACGCATAAGGTGGACCTTTTCTCGGGGGCGCTCTTGTTTCTCCTACCTGGGCCCGCATATTCCACCCGGTGACCCCCAGACAGGGGCAGGCTGAGGGAAGCAGAGAGGAACACGGCCAGGGCCTCAGGGAGGAACCTGAAGGAAAGGAGACGCCTTGCTCGCATCTTAAGCGGGGTGAGGAGTTTTAAACACTGAAATGGCATCACAGACGAAAAAACACACACGTTACAATCGAGTGGCAATGGTCACGTCCGTGTGGTGGAGACAACGCGGTGCTGGGGCCACGGAGGAAATGATCCGAGAGCCACGTGGTGAATGAACACTCTGCTCGCCACCCCAGCCGCCGGCCGACCGCCGGGGGCCGAGCACGCCACACCCGGTTAACTTCACGGCGGCACTAAATCCTCCTCCTCGTTACACAGAAACCGCCTGTGCAAACAGGCGCCGCGATTAAACGCCGGCCGCCCTCGGGACACGGCCGTAAAGAATTGTTTCGTCCAATTAACGCCTTCGAATTGATTATGAACGGGACTCCGAGGACGTGAGGTCAGCGGCAGGGCAAGGCCGGAGAGAGTTAACCCACCGGGTCCCAGGCGTCCACGGAAGCAGACTCGTCCTGTCACCGAGCACAGCACGCCCGTGTCGGCCACTGTTTTTTTCTTTAAATATTTTTATGGATTTGGACAGGTAGGGAGAGGGAGGGCGAGAGAAACATCCATGAGGAGAATCATGGACCGCCCGCCTCCTGCACGCCCCCCACTGGGGATGGAGCCCGCAACCCGGGCCTGTACCCCGACTGGGAATCGAACCCTGACCCCCTGGTTCACAGATCGATGCTCAACCACTGAGCCACGCCGGCCGGGCTCTGAGATTCTTATTTTAAAGGGAAACCGCGTTCAGTTGCATCACCTGTTCCCAGGACAGTGGGTCGGGCTGCGTTGAACAAGAGCTCTGGACACAGAGTCCTGCCCGGCATTGGCTTCTGAGTGAGCAGGGCCACCTCCAGCCAAGGGGACCTGGTCAGGGTTCCCACCCCTCCACCCACCGCTCTCTGGGCGAAGACGGGGCGTTCTCAGGACTGTGCCACGGATTCACGTGGCCAGAGACTGACACGTGCAAGTGAGCTACTCGGCACCTTCCCCAGCACCGAGGGAGCACTCGACAAATAATGACGCGTCCCTGCTGCCAGTCACGCCTCGTCATTTCCCGCACGCCCGACCCCCTCCGACGGCGCAGACTGACCATGCCCCCGTCAGTCACCGGGAAGCCGGGTCGGCGGGGACGCCTGGCCTAGCGGCGGTGGGCCGAGACGATGTGCCCCTCTCTAACAACCGTTTATCTAGTCGAGTCTCGATTCCTCATTGCTCCCGTGGCAGCCGTTATAAATGCGTTACTACCTGTAACAGCTCTTGCCAACGATGTCCATTCATCAACTCACTCCATCAGCGAACATTCATTAATTACGTTCCCCGGGGAGGACACGGGGCTGCGGGCACGTCCGAGCCCTGCAGGGAACACTGGGCGGCCATCCAGCCGCGATGAGTTATGGGCTCCCCCGTCCCCCCCACCCCCAAAGGCACTGTGCTCGCCCCTGTTCTCTCATTATTCCCCAAGCCTGAGTGCCCGTCCCCCCTCCCTTGTGGCGGAAACTCCTGGCCATCCTTCAACACTCAGCCTGCATGTCACCACCTCCGGGAAGACTGCCCAGATACACCCAGGGCCGCAGGGACAGCACAGCTTCTGCGAGGAGTCCACGGAGCCTATTGCCATGACTGGTATGTGCGCCTCCCCCTTTCGATGGACACAAGCCCTTAAAGGCGGGGAACTGTCCGCGGTGCTGAACGGGAAACCTGGCCGGTACCAGGTACGGAATAAAAATGCACTTTCAATGAATAACTGAGGATGAAAGTTAAAATATGCGTCCGTCCTTATAATCCGACGCCGGAAGTAAGCAAGGCTTTTGTGAGTGCTTGGATGGAAAAGACAGAAACACAAATCTGGCTTAGACCCCAAAATAATAGTAAGTTTACCGGAGTCAGTTCCTAAGAAATTCCAATGGCCGTCTCCATCCAGACCCGGCGGAGCCCAGGGTTTAAGCTCTGTGGTCAGGACGTGATGGGGGCCTGTTTTTCCACGTGACACCCAAACCCCTTCCCGCCGTCAGCTCACTGCGCCTCTGCACCTGGGCGGCACCAGGAGACCAGCAGGGACCTCTCAGGGGCGGGCAGTGCTGGGCACTAACCAGGCTCCCCGTCCTGGCTGCTGCCTCCAGGGGGCGTGGGCGGGCGAGCGAGTGAGAAGTGGTGACCGGTCCCTGTCAGTGGCACTCGGACTGCAGCCACTCATGGCTGACCCCTGCTCACCGTGGACTCGTGGCTGACCCCCTGCTCACTGTGGACTCATGGCTGACCCCCTGATGCCGTGGACTCATGGCTGACCCCCTGATGCCGTGGACTCATGGCTGACCCCCTGATGCTGTGGACTCATGGCTGACCCCCTGCTCGCTGTGGACTCGTGGCTGACCCCCTGATGCCATGGACTCGTGGCTGACCCCCTGCTCGCCGTGGACTCGTGGCTGACCCCCTGATGCCATGGACTCGTGGCTGACCCCCTGCTCTCCGTGGACTCGTGGCTGACCCCCTGCTTGCTGTGGACTCGTGGCTGACCCCCTGATGCCATGGACTCGTGGCTGACCCCCTGCTCGCCGTGGACTCGTGGCTGACCCCCTGCTTGCTGTGGACTCGTGGCTGACCCCCTGCTCGCTGTGGACTCGTGGCTGACCCCCTGCTCATTATGGACTCATGGCTGAACCCCTGATGCCGTGGACTCGTGGCTGACCCCCTGCTCATTATGGACTCATGGCTGACTCCCCTGCTCATTATGGACTCATGGCTGAACCCCTGATGCAATGAACTCATGGCTGACCCCTGCTCACTGTGGACTCATCGCTGACCCATGACGCTGTGGTGACCGGAGACGCAGAAGGGGGAAGCCACACCCGACCACGCCCGATATACTCATCAGCAGTCATCACTGTGAGGAGCTGTGACAGGCGCCGGCGCAGACGTCAGCGAGCCTCATCCCTGCCCCGGGGGGGGTGGGGCAGTCAAACCACCTGGGGTCCCCACCACCCCTCAGAGGCTCCGGGCGGCTGCCCAGGTGGCAGACTTCCCGTCCGAGGCCTGGGTTTTCGTTTCCACCCTTTCCTGTTCCCACAGCGAACCCCTGAGACATGGATCACCGACACACAGGCCCACAGCGTCCCCGCGCTGGTCCCCAGGCCCCTCCGGCCGCCTCCTCCTCCCGTCACGCCTCGTAAACCGCATTCCCGTGGGCCTGGAGCTCCTCACCCCCGACAGCCGTGCTCGCCGATCGCTCCAGCCCCGGTGCTCCCTGCGTGGCTGTATCTTGGCGTGAGATAAATCACAGTTAACGGTGCGCACGCCTGTAAAACCTGGCTTCTTCCAGATGGAAACAGATGTTTTGCTGTCTTCTGTTTTTTTAAACTTATTTTTTAAAATTTATTTTTCAATTACACGGGACGAGCCACAGCGGCGTGGTTTCCAGGTGGTGCCTGCACTCACGTGGCCCTAACGACGGGCCCTGCGAGTCCCCCTCTGACACTGAGCCCCACACCTCCCATCACCTGACGTGTCCCCTCCCCTCCCCTCCCCTCTCTGGTGAAGGACACGCCCCTGAGCAGGGACCTTGAGAGCCAGGGAAAGAGCACAGTTCACGCCCCCATGACCCAGGACGCTGCCCACAGGGCCGTGCAGAGAGCAGCCCTGGCCGGTGGCCCAATGGTTAGAGCGCTGGCCCGCCCGACGGGGTTTGAGAGTTTGATTCCCGGTCAAGGGCGCATCCTTGGATTGCAGGTTCCATCCTGACCCCAGGTAGGGTACGTGTGGGAGGCAACCAGTCAATGTGTCTCTCTCACACCCATGTTTCTCTCCCCGTCTCCCCCCTCCCTCCCTCCCTCCCTCCCTCCCTTCTACTCTCTCTAAAAGTCAGTGGGAAAATACCCCTGGGTGAGGATTCACAAAACACCGACCACAGACGGTCCTGGGAGTGGAGACACCGCGGGGTGAGGAGAACCGGGTCCTCGCGGGAGGCGGGGCTGAGCGGAGCTGCCGGCTCCCCGCAGGCTTCTCACCGGGTCACGGTCCCCTGGAGCCCTCACGCGGCTGCTGAGCGGAGAGGGTAGTGACCGCGATTCCAGAGGGATGGGGCTGCCTGCCTGTGCGTGGACGTGAGGCCCCGAGAACCCCGGAGGGACGGACGGGGAGACACCGGCCGGATCCACCCTGAGTCGGGCCCCTGGGGCCTCTGGACAGACGGCTCGTGAAGCGAGGTATTGATCCCGGCTCTAAATTTGCGGCTTTGACGGTAAGAGCGATCTGTTGTGAAACAGCCGCACAGGATGAGTGCGTTTGGGTTATTGACCCCCAGACAGATTCCCGGGGGCAGCTCGCAGGGCTGCTCTGTGGAGCCGCTGGGCGGTTTCCGGGATTTACTTTCTTCTTCGGTGGGTTATTCTGGGCGATGGCGGTGCCTGGAGTGGGAGGTCACGGAGAAGGTCCTCTGAGGTCCTCCCAGTGACGACAGCATGAGCCGGCCTTTTTTTGGGGGGGAGTGGGGGTCCCCACTTTGTGTCAGGCACGTCACCAGGGTTTCGCTCACGATTCCTAATGGGATGCACCCGCCTGACGATTCTATGTGTTGGGCATTTGAGGGGTTTTCAACCTGCATTTCTAAAAATATTTTTTTATTGATTTCAGAGAGGAAAGGAGAGAGAGAAGCATCCATGATGAGAGAGAATCATGGATCGGCTGCCTCCTGCATGCCCCCCACTGGGGGTGGAGCCCGCAATCCGGGCCTGTGCCCTGACCGGGAATCGAACCCTGACCTCCAGGTTCATAGGCTGACGCTCCACCACTGAGCCACACCAGCCAGGCTCAGTTCTGTGTTTTTAAAAGCGTGTCGTGAGCGCTTGACTTTACTGCCTCAACTGCCCGCAATGTCTCCAGAGGCAGGAGGTTTACCGTTTCCTCCAGCGCCAGGCACACGCCACGGCCACGAAATGCCTCTTCCCTGATTAGCATTTTTGCTCGACAGCTTTGTTTGCTGTAAAATGTCACCCCGAGAGCTAGAAAGGTCGCCTGTTGGAGGGACAGGTACCTGGCTCGCTGGGGATTTGACAAGCAGGGTGTTTACTCCGGGTGGTCGGACAGGCTTCCTGCTGCTTTTCTCAAAGGCTCCAATGTGGTCGCTTGCAACTTTGTATCTTAGCTTGTCGTTTGCAACTTTGTATCTTAGCTTGTCGTTTGCAACTTTGTATCTTAGCTTGTCGTTTGCAACTTTGTATCTTAGCTTGTCGTTTGCAACTTTGTATCTTAGCTTGTAACCAAGTGACGCTGACCTGGTGGTTTATAAATAACAGACATTTATCTCTCGGGGTCTGGAGGCTGGATGGACATCTGAGATCAGGGTGCCCATGGGGTCGGGACCTGGTGAGAGCTCTGGGTGACGCCACCTTTTTCACGATAAGCACCTTCCCAACCACATGGGATCGCAAAAGCTAATGCCTCTCAGCGAATACAGGGACTTCCAGAGTTTTCCTCACACGTGTGTGTCATGCTTACCTGTGTACATGTGAACACAGACCTGCTATGATGTGGAGATGGATATAGCGACAGAGATGAAGCTATAGAATGGATACATAGACGCGGACATATTTTCCCTGTGGGGCTTTTACATTGTTTCCCATGTTTGCAGAGGTCACTAGGGATGCACATGTATGTGCACGTGTGTACACACGCACACATGTGCACACCCACCTACACAGATGTGCACACATGCATACACTTGTGACACATGGACACAGGTGAACACGTGCCTGCATGGCGCACGCACATGAACACACTCATGTGCACACACACGTGCACACATGCCTGCCTGCTCACACGCACACACAGTCACTGGAGTTGCGAGTCCAGAAATTCCCGTGAGACACGGCAGCCGCGGTTCTCTCCGTGCGATGCCGTGTGTCCCACGGGCGGCTCTGCTCCTGCGGACACTCTCGGTCACTGCGACGAAGGACGCGCTTTATCTCTCCCTGCGACTCGGTGACATCACAGCACAGACGTGGCTGTTAGGCCGTGGCTTGTGCCGCGTCCGCAGCTGCAGCAGGACAGCCAGGCGTTCAGCCCGGCGGGCGGGGAGCCGCTCAGAAGCGAGGACTCCCCGCAGTGAGCCGCGTGGCAGTAACTCCCCGCCCGCCCGCGGAGAGCGGCTGCGGCATCATTTCATTCTAAACACGGTGCCCGCCGGGAGACGAGGCCCTAAGTACCAAATATACGGCGGCAATAGAAGCGGAACGGCGCCGGGTAAATCAAGGCGAGGCCCACGCCCCCGCTGCCTGGTGACGGGCCTGCAGGGGCGTCAGGACGCGGTAAACGGGTCCGCCCGGGGGTGATTTCCTCCGGAATTGGGCTCATAACTCCTGTCGCTGAGCTGCCGCGGCCTCCCAGCTCCGTCTGCGTTTCTAACGGAGGCAGGACCGCGAGCAGCGGGGACAACACGCGGGCTCCTGGGGGTGCCAGGCCCGGCCCCCTCGACGCCTGCACCCCCTCCGCACACACCCCAACCCCTCCACCGCCCCCCGCTGCGTCTCGCGTGAGGGTTTTCAGGCAGCTGCCCCGTCTCACCCATCGACACCCACGGGGACTGGGCATTCCCCCCACAGGGCCCAGCGGGTCTCCCCTCCGCGTTCCCTGCGTCCGGCCCGTCCGGCCCGCGTTGTGCAGGTGGCGTGTTGCTGTCGCACAGGTTGGTATTCGAGCCTCCCGCCCCCTCAGCGTGACGTTTTCAGATCCTCCCAACGCTGTCCCACGTCATAACCGACCTGGGCCCTCCCTCGCCATTGCACTAATTCTACCCCATGACGCACCACCTTTCAGAATCCACCCACCGCTGGACGGACGCCTAGGCTGCTTTCAGCGGCCGCCTATTTAAAGGGGCAGCGATGGCCCGCCGGCGGGGCTCAGGGGTTGAGCATCGGCCTAGGAGCCAGGAGGTCAGGGCTCAGTTCCCGGTCGGGGCACAGGCCCGGGTTGTGGGCTCGATCCCCAGCGTGGGGTGTGCAGGAGGCAGCCGGTCCATGATTCTCTCTCATCGTGGATGTTTCTCTCTCCCTCTCCCTTCCTCTCTGAGATCAATAAAACATATTTATAAACTAATAAAAATGCAGCGACAAACACGCTTGCTCACTCCCCACATCTGGGGTGAAGCCTTTACCAGAGGCGATGCCCCCAGACCTGGGACCTCAGGGTCACGTGCAGGCACGTGTGTGATGCGTCGGCCAGGTGCCTACGGACACAGCTCCATGGGGAGCGAGCGGCTCCCGGTCCCTCACCCCCCCCACCCCAGCGAGGTGGAAGCGTTAGGCTTCCTGAACCTCATACGCGGCCCTTCCCTCTGCGGGAGAACCATTCAGACGCAACGTCACGCGTTACAATCCACGAAAGCATCTTTTTTAAAAAATACATTTGTACTGATTTCAGAGAGGAAGGGAGAGGGAGAGAGAGAAACATCAGTGATGAGAGAATCCTGGACCGGCTGCCTCCTGCACGCCCCCCACTGGGGATGGAGCCCACAACCCGGGCCTGTGCCCTTGACCAGGAATCGAACCCTGACCCCCTGGTTCCTCTGAGCCTTGCTGGCCCCCACACTCCGGATCCCGCTCACAGTTATGAGCTCCACACCCCGGTCTCTGCCGAGCCACCAGCCCGGCCTCAGGGGCCACCGCCTGCCGTCTGCCTCCCACGGTCGCCCCTCCCAGCTCCACACGGACCCACGTTCACGAGGGGGGTTTTCAGAAACACTGAGCCAACGCAGGCAGAACACCAACCACAGAAATCCACGCCCCCCCCCCCTTCCCGGGAGCCCGGTCTCCCACTGACCTGCTGGGCTTAGGCGGGTCCCAGCGGTGAGAAGGCTCGGCCCACCGTCCCTCCGTCTTACCTGGCAGCGTCCCCAAGACGGCGACACCCACCGAGGACCCACGTGGACCTGGGGCGGGGAAGCCCCTTCGAGCACAGTGAGGGGGACTCACCCGGGTGCTGGGCCGGGGGACTTCCGGCGGCAGACGATGACGGCGGGGGCCGCCTTGCCGGCCCGGTCCATGCTCGCCTGGACCTCCCAGACGGCCGGGCTGCTGGCTCTGACCGCGGCGATGCGCACGCCCCTCTTCACCTTGACCCTGCGGGGGGAGACGGGAGGTTCGGCTGAGCCCGCTGGGAGCCCGGGCGGGCGCTGGTTCCGCGGAAACATTGTTACCCGGCAGGTGATACAATGTAACCCGTTTGATACAATGTAACCTGTTTGATACAATGTAACCCGTTTGATACAATGTAACCTGTTTGATACAATGTAACCACCTCCCAGCGCATCTTCCCCATCCCCCCGCCTTTTCCTACTTTTCACGGAGGAGCTAGGACAGCACGTGACCCGAACAAGTGCCACGGACGCAGACGCGCAGGCGTGCGCTAGCGGGAGGGCTTGCGTGTTTGTTTGTTTTTAAAAAAACACATTAACACCTGGAAAGCCCGGACTGTTAAGACCAAATAGAAAAGGGGAAATGACTTAAACATGTGCAAGTGCAGCCCTAGCCGTGTGGCTCCGTGGATAGAGCATCGGCCTGCAGACCGCAGGGCCCCGGGTTCGATCCCGGTCCAGGGCACATGCCCGGGTTGCAGGCTCCTCCCCGGCCCAGGCCCTGGTCTGGGCTTGCGCAGGAGGCAATCCATCGATGTGTTTCTCTCACATCAGTGTTTCTGTCTTTCCCTCTCTCTTCGACTTTCTCTAAAAATCAAGGGAAAAATATCCTCGGATGAAAATTAAAAAAGAAAAAAGAACGCAGCTGCTGCTTTAGCCCGTGAGGGGCCGAGCGTGTGTTGGGGTTAATCCCGTGGCCGCTGTGTGACTCGGGGCGCGAACCTCTGGGTTTAGGGGGCACCGGATGCTCAAAGGCTCCGGACGGAACCGCTACAATGTATCACCAATGAGATACAGTCACTCGAACCCGGCTCCTGGGTCCCGCCCGCTCGCAGGGCCTGACGCCGCGGACACGGGCGGCCCCGTCGGACCGCAGGGCCCGCAAGGCGCCGTCTCCGGAGGTTTCTGCGCTGGCGGCGCTGGGGAGTGACTGTCGCGGAGTCTGCCCCCCGGGGCATTTTAAAGTTGACATTTAAAACCCTTCCTTCCTCCCGCCCGAGAGGCAAAGGTGGAGTTTCCGGCTCACTGTAACTATTGACATTTTAAAATTAAACTGTTACATCGCGCTTCTAAGAGTTTCGCCGGAATCTAAATACCAGGGCGGGCTTGCCACCCTCCGCGATGCGTCCTTAAAACATTCAGAGACAACCTCTTCTTCTCCAGACGCGGAGTGAATGTTCATTCATTTATTCATTTATTTTTCGCTGTTGGCTTGCAGACCCGCTCTATGCCTGTCTCAGAATCCTACCCCCGTGCAGCCTATTTCTGTGTCCGACAGTCCTTATCGATCACTCCGCCACACTTGTCTGCAGCAAAGACACGCACACAATTCGAATTTAGCTTTCCCTGGGCCCAGAAGTCTCTACGTGCAATTTTATTTTTTTAATATTTTTAATCTTTTTTTCAGAGAGGTAGGGAGAGGGAGAGAGAGATAGAAACATCAGTGATGAGAGAGAACCATGGACCGGCTGCCTCCTGCAGGCCCCACACTGGGGATCGAACCGCAACCCAGGCCTGTGCCCTGACCGGGAATCGAACTGTGACCTCCTGGTTCCTAAGTCGATGCTCAACCCCTGAGCCACGCCAGCCGGGCTCTAAGTGTGATTTAAACAATTCTAGATCGAGACTCATTGAAAGTATTTTCGGTGCACACTTCAGCAAACATGGCTGTGTTTGCATAAACATACACCTTTTAAAGAATAATGAGTCAGCCTTAACGCAGGGCGAGGCGCTCAGAAATGCATTGACCAACGACAGGAACCGGGTACAGTCAGGACAGCCTTGGGCTAAGCCCGCAGGTCGTATGAGGCCTGAGAAACCGTTTGGTCTGGCCCTGCCGAGGCATTCGGGGTGAGCTCATTAAATGTTTGGCCAAATAGAGCAGGCTCGTTTGTTTTTAAATATATTTTTATTGATGTCAGAGATAAAGAGAGAGAGAGAGAAACATCCATGATGAGAGAGAACCATGGACCGGCTGCCTCCTGCACGCCCCCCACTGGGGATGGAGCCTGCAACCTGGGCCTGGGCCCTCACCGGGAATCGAACCCTGACCTCCTGGTTCCTAGGTCGTTGCTCAAGCGCTGAGCCGCACCGGCCGGCCAACATGCACCTGTGAACACGGCACCTACAAGCAACAAGTGTCTTGCGTTGCACGCGGGGCCCCCGGAGACTCGATGTCTGTGCGGGGCTGTCCCTGCCAATGGGGCCGTGTGGCCTAATTACCCACGGGCGCCCGCAGCCAGTCCGCCGCGCCCGGCTCTTTCCCCGAAGTGCCCCGTTCCCCGGGCGCCGTCTGTCTCGGGGGACTCCCCCCTCCCCCGCTCATTTATGTGATTTTTTTAACTTCAGCCAAATTGCCTTCATCTAAACCCAATTAACTTGGTGAAAAGCAAGGCATCGCCGTGATCCCACTCGCTGAGCTGCGTTCTCTCCATGTCCCGCCGCCGGCTCCCGGGGCGGGTGTGTGAGCATGAGGCCGCGGGCACCAGCTCAGCGGGCTCCACCCGCAGGTGGTGAGGAGACCGCACAACCCTCTCTCTGACGCCGGCGGAGTTTCAGTCCTGCTTCTCTCCCTCATTTAAACGCCGTCAGGGATGTTGCTAAAGGACGTCCCACTTTACACCCGAGTGCACGGCCTCAGGGGAGAGGGACGCATTGGATACAAAAACCTGGCCTCGCCCTGGCCGTGTGGCTCAGTGGGCAGAGCGTCGGTCCACGGGCTGAAGGGTCCCCGGGTTCAATTCCCGGTCAGGGCACAGGCCCGGGGTGTGGGCTCGATCCCCAGTGGGGGGCGTGTAGGAGGCAGCCGATCCATGATGCTCTCTCGTCATTGATGTTTCTCTCTCCCTCTCCCTTCCTCTCTGAAATCAATAAAAATATATTAGAAAAAAAGCACCTGGCTTCCCTCTAGAAAGGCCCCTGGAATGAGCTGTATTCCACTCCCGCCCTGAAATAGCGCAAGGCCACCCGCTCCCAGTCCCTCTCGCCCATCCAAACCGACTTCCCCTTTTGTCCCCAGACCAGTGGCTGGGGTCGCCTTTCACTTCAAGCTCATTCTTTCCAGCTCACCAAGGAGCCCTCAGCCTGCGGGCCGCCCCCAGCACCGGGCGCCCGCCCCCGCTCCGGCTGCCGGGGACCCGCGCCTGCTCCGTCTGGACCGTTACTGTCACAGCTCTGCTCCCTCCACGGCCCCGACTCCTGCCCCTCCCGTCTACTCTCCACAGAAGCCCGACCATCCCCCCTAAACACGCCGGGCTGGCCCTGCCCAGTGCTCGGTCTGCGCCGCCAGGAGCCAGGCCGCGAGGCGCTGGGAGAGTTTAGGAAATTGCACTGCACCCTTGCGCTGCCGTGGAGCCCGGGGCGGGGGTGGGGGGGGGTGGGGGGACAGCCCGAGAGGAGCCCTCCCCACAGCTCAGCCCGGCCCTGTATCCGCCCCGCAGTGTTCCCCGATGCACAGACATTATGGGTCCACCCCCTGGGGGTATTCTGAAACCAGGACAATCCAAAGTTTTCAGGAGACGTGACCAGGAACCGAACCGTGACCTCCTGGCTATAGGTCGACGCTCAACCGCTGAGCCACGCGGGCCGGGCCTGGGTGAGCTTTTAAACCCACGTGGAAACCACGTCGGGTCCCGCTTCCCGGGGTCAGGACACAGATGTCACCCCGCGGCCCCGGGGCCCCGTCAGGACGTGCTCCGTGACCCCAACGCCCGCGCCAGATGGCGGCCCATCCGACTCGGCCGGCGCCACGGGCAAACGTTCAGCGGAACCTAAGGAGCCGAGGCGGCGCGTCTCCCGCCTTCTGCGTTCCAGAGAGGGTCGCGCACACGCTTCCCCCTAAAGGACACGCCCGCCTTCCCGCCCGCGTCTGGCTGGCGCTCAGGCCGGTCCCGCGCGTCGGCTGCAGGCTCCTCGCACGTTTTGCTTTTTCTCTCGTGAACGCCCAGCGTTGCTTCCAGAGACAAACAGGCGGCTGTCCCCCTCCCCCCTCCTCCCCTCCCCCCCCCCCCCCCCCCCCGCGTCCTCCCGGCTCTCAGGCTGGACGGACGCCATCCGCCCCAGGCCGGGCCCACCCGCCTGCCACTTACTTATTTTTTAATTTTTTATTCGATATTCCCTGTTGTTAATCCTCACCTGAGGATATTTTTCCTTGGATTTTAGGGAGAGGAAGGGAGAGGCAGAGAAACGTCGATGTGAGACAGGCCCAGCGACGGGTCGCCTCCTGCACTCGCCCCAACCAGGGCCCGGGCCGAGGAGGAGCCTGCAACCCAGGTGGGTGCCCTTGACCGGAATCGAACCCAGGACCCTTGGGCCCGCAGGCCGATGCTCTATCCACTGAGCCACTCCGGCCAGGGCCACCTGCCAGCCACTTAACTCCAACTGTCAAGGGGCCGGGCTGGGCCACATTAGCCTGGGGGTGCCTGACACGTGCCCAGGGCACCCCCCCGCCCAGCTACGCAAAAGGCCTCACCTGGGTGCCCCGGGCTGCTCCGTGACAGCCTAGACCCGTGGTCGGCAAACCTCGGCTCGCGAGCCACATGCGGCTCTTTGGCCCCTTGAGTGTGGCTCTTCCACAAAATAGCACGTGGGGGCGCGCACGTCCAGTGCGATTGAAGCTTCGTGGTCCGTGCGCAGAAGTCGGTGTTTTGTGGAAGAGCCACACTCAAGGGGCCAAAGAGCCGCACGTGGCTCGCGAGCCGAGGTTTGCCGACCACGGGCCTAGACCATGGGTGGGTCAGGCACCTCCACCGCCAAAGGGACACCCGCTCAGATCAAACAGCCTGACTTTGCAGGGAAAACGGGGAGCCCGGTGCACACAGCTCCCCCAACCGCCTTGGCGGGGGCGCCTCAGAAGCCACCTGTCCCCCCAGCGCACTCACCTCAGGGTGAACCGGTCCCACGTGCAGTTGCTGGAGACGGAGACGGGGAAGGTGAGCACGTCGCCCGGCCGCGCCCTGCGGGGCGGGTAGTGGACGGCCACCTGGTCATCCAAGCGCAGCTCCCGCAGCGGCGGCGGGCGGGGCGTGGGGCTGAGGAACACGCTGCCGATCCTCCGCAGGGGCGGCCCCGCCTCGTCCCCGTCGCCCGGGCCCGTGTGCCCCCCGCCGCCGGCCCCCGGCTCCGCCCGGACGCAGTTGCCCCCGTCCCCGGGGCGCAGGTCCCCGGGGTGCACGGTGTAGTACAGCTCCACGGGGCTCCCCTCGGCCGGGCCCGCGGGCCGCCGCCTCCCGGCCACCACGGCGGGGGCGCTGAACCAGGCGGGCGGCAGCCGCAGCTCGGCCACGCACAGCCCCAGCGCGCCCCGCAGCCGGCAGCCGGCCCGGACCTCGCGCGTCTCCCGGAAGGCGAACACCCGCAGGCAGGGCAGCGGCTCCGCGGGGCCCGGCTCGGCCCAGTCCCGGCCCAGCACGTGGAACAGGACCTGCGCGACGGGCCGGCCCGGGTCGATCTGGTCCCGCAGGATGTGGGCCCGCAGCTTCCAGCCCAGGGGGGGCGCGCCCGGAGGGCCAGGGGGGCCGGCGGGCAGCAGCAGGTCTCGGGGCACCGCCTGCTGCGCAGAGAAGGGCCCGTAGCGGGCGCGGAGCACGGGCGGCCGCCGGGCGCGCAGGACCAGGAAGGACTCCACACGGGCCTGCAGGCTGGCGTTGCGCATCACGTCCTGGTTGGCCTCCCGCAGGAAGAAGGCGGCGTCGGCGTCCACGCGGAAGCTCACGGGCAGGTAGGTGGGCAGCAGGGAGAAGCGCGGGGTGCTGTCCAGGAGGCCGCGGCCCTCGGTCACTGCAGGGAACGCAGGGCATTAGAGGGGGCAGCCGCGTCCCACGTTGTACCCCAGACCTCCGCCCCCCACGCTGTACCCCGAACCGGCTGTGGGTCACCGTCCCCCAGGCATGGTATGTGGTCCTGTAGTAATGTTGTGATTTCCGAAAGTCGCACGTTGTTACAAAGTTGCACTGTTGTTGCAAAGTTGCATCGTTGTTACAAAGGTATAATGTTGTTACAAAGTTGCGATGTTGTAGCATCGCCCGTGGCAACGCCATGCTGTAGCGATGCTGTAATGCTGTCGTGTCTAACGCTGTCACGTCTAATGTCTTAGGGCCACGCATCACTGCTCTCTGCAGGCTCAGCCTCTGGAGGGCGATGCATCGGCTAGAACCACCCGGGTGCTCACCTGGGCAGGTGAGCTTCCCCCACCCTCTCCCCCTGCGGAACCAGGGACAACTGGGCCAACCTCGGTGGCTTCCATCGTGACTGCAAGAAGCCCTCCGCGATAACCATGGGGAACTGGGATGGAAAGGGGGTTTATGACTTATGGGCCCTGCAGCACGCGGGCCAGGTTCTGCTCTTCTTGGGGTCGAGGGTGGGAGCCGGGGTTTCGGGCTCACTGTTCGTGCATCTAAGACGTCGGGGGCAGTTGAAAGCACAGGAAGAGAAAACACGTGCCCCAGCGGTCAGTGAGAGACATGAACACGCCCGGCCGCGGGGCTCAGCGGTTCAGCGTCGACCCAGGAACCAGGAGGTCAGGGTTCGATTCCCCGTCAGGGCACAGGCCCGGGTGGCAGGCTCGATCCCCAGTGGGGAGCGTGCAGGAGGCAGGCGGTCCATGATTCTCTCTCATCATGGATGTTTCTCTCTCCCCCTCTCCCTCTCCCTTCCTCTCTGAAACCAATAAAATAGATAGATAGATAGATAGATAGATAGAGATATAGGTAATTTCATTCTACTTATTAAATCCCAAGATGGCCTTCGCCCAGCAAAAGGGCACCTGTGGTTACGAAGAGGAACTTCTAAGAGGAACCCCATCCCCCAAACTTGGGTCCTGGGACGCCCAGGGAGATGGTGGCAGAGTGTCACCCCGTGGGCCTTTCTGCCGCTTCTATTTTCAAAAGCCCTCCTACTGCCCACGGCAGCTGTTGCCAACCGAAGGCCCGTGAGCCAGTTCTGGCTCCAAAGCCTGTTTTACTGTGTCCACTCTGCGCCATTATTTAAAATCCTAATTAGGTCTTCATGCCAATATTTATCAGACAGATTTCACACGAAAAGCTGGACTCGGGGCTTTTCTTCCACACGTTGCAGGATGTGAGACATCTGTGAGCCCATCGCCATATTGTGACCAGCCACGGAGCTGTGCCCTTGGGGTGGGGGTGAGGGGTGGGGGCGGGGACTCACTCCTTGGCCGCAGTCCCCCCCCAGCCCTTATGCCTGGTTTACATCATGTGCTTCCTCTGCAGGCACTGGCTCATCTCTAGGCTGTAGGGGTTGTTCACAGAGTAGAGATTTTAGAACAATCACTGTGGCTCGGGCCGGCGTGGCTCCGTGGTTGAGCGTCAGTCAGCCTACGAACCAGGAGGCCAGGGTTCGATTCCCGGTCAGGGCACAGGCCCGGGTTGCGGGCTCGATCCCCAGTGCGGGGCGTGCAGGAGGCAGCTGATCCATGATTCATTCTCTCTCTCTCTCTCTCTCTCTCTCTCTCTCTCTCTCTCTCTCTCTCCCTCTCCCCCTCTCTGACATCAATAAAAACATATTTAATTTAGAAAGTGACATTTTAAGAAAACAACCCGTCACCCCCGATAACCTCCGAGGGCTGCCCATCAGGGGACAACGTCGGCGGCATTTCTACGGCCAATAATGCACTGTATTGATTGGCTATTACAGAACAAGCTAAGAAGATTAAATGACTCCTGTATTCATTTAAAAGAAAAATCTTACTTAAAAGGTCTCAGCTATACTATTCCACCCAGGGGCCAGGGGGATCAATGAAATCAGAGATCTCCATGCTAATCCTAAGTGGCCACATTAGTCCTCGCTGAGGAATAAATGGAATTAAAATAACTATTGTCTGTATTGTCTGCCTTTGGGGCCCGTCTTCCACCAAAGGCTTCGAGGGAGCGGGATCCTTTGCAGGAGAAAAGACGAGGGAAACGGAGAGGAGCCGGGGGGCGGGGGGGACGGGGAGAGGAGAGAGCCGTGTCCACGTGATTGCAGCAACATACGCCCCCCATTCCATACGCCGCCTTATACTTAAGGGGCCGGAGGTTACAGCAAAGGGAAAGCCCGACACACTAGCCAAAGGTGGAAACACGCGAGAGGCAGGATAAACTGTGACGCTGCGTCCACTGGAGTCAGAGAGGGCAGAGGCCACGCTGACCTGACAAGCTCGGGGGAGGCCTGCCGGGCGGCCTCGCAAACTCAGACCTAAGTCACCACAAGGGACGGTCTGAGATGAAAAGCTTTTCCTTGAGAAGCCGTTTATGGTGGGTGGTCACGTCCTAGGCCGGTATCTTCCCCGACAAAGGCCCAGCTTTGCCTTAACTGAGCCCACTGCCTCTTTGCGTCCACGACAGCGGTTCTCAACCTCCCTGATGCCGCGGCCCTTTCACGCAGCCCCTCATGTGGTGGGGACCCCCAACCATAACATTATCTTCGTGGCTACTTCATCACTGTCACATTGCTGCTGTTATGAATCGTCGTGGAAATATCTGATACGCAGGATGTATTTCCATTGTGACAAATTGAACATAATTAGAGCCTAGTGATGAATCACAAAAGCAATACGTAATTATAGATGTGTTTTCCGATGGGCTTAGGCGACCCCTGTGAAAGGGTCGTTCGACGCCCAAAGGGGTCGCGACCCACAGGTTGAGAACCGCTGCTCTACGATAACATATCGTTTGAATGTGACAGTCATTCTCCTTCCCCCCTCCCCCCCACCCCCGGACCCCTCGCCGCCCAGGCCCCGCTCTGCTCCCCGGAGACCACACATCCCCTCCTTGTCACTGAGCTCACTGTGGACTGTTCACCATCCTGCGCCCTCCTGAGTGGAAGAAGCAGGTGTCTATCATTTTACTTTTCATCCAATCCCAGAGGCCTCCCCCCACCCCCGCCCCCTGTGCTTCTCCCGCCTCCCTCAGCCATCGCCGATGGGTCCATGTGACCCACTTACATCTCCTCTTTTGACTGTGATGCATAAAACAAGGTAAAAAACAAGCAAACAAAAGGCGTTCTCCGGAGCATTCTCCCAGTCCTTGGAGATTCTGCCTCCCAGCAATTGTCGGCAGTTTGGCTCAAATAAACTCACAGGAATTCCTTACAGGTTTGGTGTGCTCTTCACGTTCACACCGGAAACGGGCCTCGCGCCGCCCGCCTTCAGTAACTCGGCGAGACGAGCCGTCTCCCTCACTCATTTTTTACTTTTTTGGTTAATCGTCACCAAAGGATACTTCGTCCCTTGCTTTTCAGGGAGAGTGGAGGCCGGGAGGGGGAGGAGAGGGGCCTGAGTGATAGATTACACATCAGGCGCCTTCACCAGGCCCTGGGGATTCGAATGAAGACAGAAGGTGTCGCCTGAAGGTGGCGTCTCCTCCTTCCTGGTGACGGCGTCCGTTCCCATCCGAGCAGCGGCCGGCGTGTCCATCACTCAGGTCAGCACTGGCCTCGCCGCCTCCAGGGGCCGGCCCTTCATTGCTGGGGAGAGACACGCCGATTGGTTGCCTCCCACAGGCACCAAGACGGGGGCCTGGGACGGAACCTGCAACCCGGGAACATACCCTTGGCCTCGAATCGAACCCGAGACCCTTCAGGGCACGCCCATGCTCTAACCATTGAGTAACACCAGCCAGGGCTGATTTCACTTGCTTTTAAAACCAGTCCCGTCCTGTGGGGGTGAGGGGTGGCTTGTCAGGAGCCAGGCCAGGAATTGGGGGGGGGGGGGGGTATCAGGAGCCTGAGGAGGAACAAAGCCGACAAGCCCTGGCCCTGGGCGGCGGGGGGGGGGGGGGGGGCTGGAGACGGGAAGATGCCATCAGGTTTGAAAGCCGGGAAGGAGAGCGGGCCTGGGCGGGAGCTGCCAGGTGTGGGGGTGGGCGGGCGCTTTGTGGTGCTGAACAAAGAATGTTCCATTTTCTCTCTCGATACAGAAGCGCTGTTTTGTGTGTTGTCACAGGCACGTAAGCCCCGGTTGCCGGGAGCAGAGAGAGCACGGTGTTCAGTCCTTCAGTGAAGGGCACCCAGGTGCGGCGGGCAGATGCTCTGTGCCCCACGGGAGCAGCTGGGGGGGGGGGGTTGGGGGGGGCTATATTGAAGGGAATGGGGCGATGCAAACTAGGGGAGGGGGGGAGTATTTTAACTCACGCTGGACCTGCCCCTGTAAGACTTTTTTTCTGTCTTTCTTTTTGGTTAATCTTCACTCGGGGATGGTCTTCCACTGGTTTTGAGGGGGAGTGGGAGGGAGAGAGGGACAGAGAGAAACATCGATGGGAGAGAGACACGCTGATTGGTTGCCTCCTGCACGCGCCCCGCCCAGGGCCCGGCCGGGAACCTGCCACCCAGGTACGTGCCCTTGACCAGAATCGAACCCGGATCCTTCAGCGAGTGCCCAAGAGGCTGAATATTGAAAACGTCGCAAAATGCAAGAGCCGGACAGTCCCCTCCAAACGTCCAGGCCCTTCAGGGCCAACAGCTCTGCGTTATTAGATCCGGAAACAAAGCAGCTGGACCCCCGTCCCCCGGCGGAACCCGAGTGGTTAAGGGGGAGGCGGCGGGGTGCACGGGCCCTCCACACGGCCCCTCAATCACAGATGCCGGTAACACCTCCAGACCGAACCCGGGCTCCCGCCAATCAGGAGGCACCTTTACTTAAACAATTTCAAATCGTTTGAAATGCTTTCTTTTCCTGAAAAAATAAAATAAAATAAAATAAAGGTAGGCGGACAACTTAATTGAAAAAAGACGGACGGCCCATAGCCGATCGCATGAAATCCCGCGAGTCCTGGAACGACACAATAAAAGCCATCAGTTCCCGCAGAAGGGAAGGCGAGTGGACGTTTCCTATCGCACGAGGGCCGCGTCCGCGCGGGGCTATTTATGAACCCGGCGCTCAGGCGCGGGGCGAGCTGGGGGGGGGCATTTTTAACTCTTGATTTGCCCCTTTTTTTTCTTTTGTGTGTGTTTTCTTTTTTTAAATGATTTTTTTTATTGATGTCAGAGAGGAAGGGAGAGGGAGAGAGAAACATCCATGATGAGAGAGAACCATCGGTCGGCTGCCTCCTGCACGCCCCCCACCGGGATGGAGCCCACAACCCAGGCCTGTGCCCTGGCGGGGAATCGAACCCCGACCTCCTGGTTCACAGGTCGGCGCTCACCACTGGGAAACACTGGCCAGCAGCCTTGTCTTGACCTTGTCCTGACCTTGGGCTTTATTCTTCGCCCAACGCCCTCTCTGCCCACCAGCCCTCCATCACCCCTGAGGCTCCGGGGCCGGAACCCCCTTAGGTTAGAGCTTTAATAAAAGCTGGCCCTGGCTTCTGTGTGTGAAAGACCGAGGCCCACTCAGCCCTGAGCCGGGGCTGTGTTCACGGTCCACTCGCTTCGAGGACGGTTTTCTGTGGGAGGAAGAGGGGAGACGTGAGGGAAAGAGCAGGCCGGGCACTCCGCCCCCAGCCTATGCTCAGAACTTGGGGAGTTTGGGGGGTGGCGGGGGGGTGGGAGCAGGAGGGAGACAGAACCCCTCCCTGCCAGGCATGCTGGGAGGTCCTACCACAGAAGGGATCCGAACCCGAAATCTCCACGTGGGATCCTGGGCGTCCAAACCCACTGGAGGCCCCGCTGCACGCGGCAGGGAAGCCAGACCGCCAGGGCCGGCCGCTCCGTCAGGAACTTGGAGAAATGGAGGCACCACCACTCCGGGTCTGGGGGCCCCGGGGAAGGACAGGAGTCCGTGTCCTGCAGGAGTTGGGGGGCCGGGCGGAGGGCCGTGGAGCTGAGTGAGGTCTGGGCCGCACCCCAGTCAGCAGACCGCAGACCGAGCTCCCGGAGAAGCCGCCGCAGGGACTGGAGACCGACGCCCCGGGGATCCAGTGTGTTTAGTGGGGGGGGGGGCCCCTCCCTGGCCCGGACTCGGTGCCCCCCAAGGGGGAGGAGAGCCGCCAGGACGTTCCCAGGGTGAAGCCAAGCTGCAGGGTTTTCCCAACGAAGGAGCCTGCGCCTCCCTCCACCACGAAGCGGCCAGCAAGGCTCAGGGGCTGAGCACCATCCCGTGCACCAGAGGTCACCCAGAGGCCACCGGTTCGATTCCCCATCGGGGCACCTGCCCGGGGTGTGGGCTCCATCCCCAGTGGGGGGCGTGCAGGAGGCAGCCGGTCCATGATTCCCTCTCATCACTGATGTTTCTCTCTCCCTTTTATCTCTGAAATCAATAAAATAAAATAAATGTTTTAAAAAGAGGAGAGTGACAAGCAGGCCCCGTGCACGGCCCGTGGACGCCGTCATCGTTTCCGAAGTGAGGCGAGCCGTGGGAAGGCGTCGGGCAGCGATCCACCACGCGAGGCCTTTCCTTTCTTTTTCCTTTTTTCTTGCATCGCCTGCGTCTGCAGAGGGGCCGGGGTCGCGCTGAGAGGTTGCCGGTTTCGTTGGCTCTGACTGCGTCTCTGTGGTTCCAAATACCATCTCCAACGCCAGTGACTCACCAGCGGGCGTCGCAGCCAAAATCCTGCCCCGAGCGCCAGGCCCTGGCGGGGTGCCACCTGCCTCCTCCGGGTGCGCTGTCTCCCCGGAGGCTGCCAATCCTGCTCCTGCCGCCTCCCTCCCTCCCACCCTCGCCCACTCGCCAGGTCCCCTCCGTCCGTCCAGGCCTCTCCGCCCCGCCCCCCCCTCCCCCCGAGTCCGCGTGTCACCTCTGAAATCACCCCAGTCCCTCTAGCCACAATCCCCCTCGCTGTGTGTTCTCTTTCATGCAGATGGATCGAGCCCCAGCTCTGCTGGAAAGACTCCACCGGACTCCCAGCCCGAGGACAACCACACACGCGTCCACCCAGAACCCCCACCTGCCCCGGGCCTCCCTCTTCATTCTCCCCGCCACCCGCCCCTCTGAACCCCACCACGCCCACCTTCTTTCTTTATTTCGTTAAAATATATTTGTATTGATTTCAGAGAAGAAGGGAGAGAGAGAGAGAGAGAGAGAGAGAGAGAGAGAGAGAGAGAGACATCAATGACGAGACCCCTGGATGGTGTGGCTCAGTGGATAGAGTGTCGTCCTGTGGACTGAAGGGTCCCAGGTTAGATTCCGGTCAAGGGCACAGGCCTGGGGTGCAGGCTCCTCCCCGGCCCAGGCCCTGGTTGGGGCGCGTGCAGGAGGCAACCCATCGATGTGTTTCTCTCACATCGATGTTTCCCTCTGTCTCTCCCTCTCTCTTCTATTCTCTCTAAAAATCAGTGGAAAAATATCCTTGGGTGAGGATTAAAAGAAAAGAAAAGAGGGAGAGAGAGAAACACCAATGATGAGAGAGTCATGGACCAGCTGCCTCCTGCACGCCCCCCACTGGGGATGAGCCCGCAACCCCGGCCTGTGCCCCGACCGGGAATCGAACCCTGGCCTCCTGGTTCCTCGGTGGACGCTCCACCCCTGAGCCACGCCGGCCGGGCTCACCGTCTCTATTTTATGTTTTGTTACGGACGCGGGTCCTCCAGCCTCAGAGTCCTGGCCTGTGTGTTCCCTCCTCTCTCTTCCTCTTCAGGGGCGCCGGTCCTGCCGTTTGAATCTCTCCCCCGTTTGTCTCATTGACCCGGAAGCGTATGTTCTAGAGCAGCCGGGACCCCTGGATCAGAGCTTGGGGGAAGGGGGTTCGGGGGGGGCGCCCCTGGAGAGGCGCCCGGCCTGGCGGCTGTCTTCTGCTCGGTCATCTCGCCGGCGGGAGTCCCGCAGGAAGGGGCGGGATCGGCCGGGAGGACGTCTGTGTCCAGCTCCCGGCCCCCAGCGCCGAGCACAGAGAAGCCGCCTGTGTTCGGGGCGCCCGGCTCTCACAGGCCCCGTCTGTCCGGCCTCCACCCGGCAGCGATGAAAAGGGCCCTGTGTCCCGGTTCCTCCCGTCTGGACGCAGCCAGGCCTCTGGGCTCCCCGGCGCCTGCGTCAGCCTCCCCCACGCCCCCCCCCCCCCCCCCCGCAGCGGCTGGGCGGGGTCCTGGCTCAGGAGCCCTGGCCGGTGTGGCTCAGTGGATGGGACGTCGGCCTGCGGACTGAAGGGTCCCGGGTTGTGGGCTCGATTGCCAGTTGGGGGCGTGCAGGAGGCAGCCGGTCCATGGTTCTCTCTCATCCTTGATGTTTCTCTCTTTCTCCCTCCCCCTTCCTCTCTCTCTAAAAATCAATAAAAATATTTTTTTAAAAATACCCACCAGCCACAACCATTTTTTAAAAGGGACCTTATACCCAACAGACGGGTGCCCGCACGCTCTGAGCAATTCTAAAGGCCGTGTGTGAAAACACGTCTCATTTCCCAGGTGGGGCTCCCTGCTGTCCCAGCGTGTACACATTCTGGGGGAGGGACACTCCGTGTGCACACACATATGTAGAGATGCAGATACACAGATGCACACGTGTGTGTGCATGTATATGTGTGTGTCTGAGTACACGCACGGAGTTTACATGCTGAGCACTCTGTGACCTGCCTCCACACGAGAAAATAGGCCCCTCGGTCACGTAAGTAACCCGGGTCCGGGACTAGCGAGCCCGACACTGAGCTGTGATGACCTGCGCGGGGGGGTGACGGGAGTGGGGAGCCGGGAGACGGGAGTGGGGAGGTCGGGGGTGACGGGAGTGGGGGGTCGGGGGTGATGGGAGTGGGGAGCTGGGAGACGGGAGTGGGGGGTCGGGGGTGACGGGAGTGGGGTGCCGGGAGACGGGAGTGGGGAGCTGGGAGACGGGAGTGGGGGGTCGGGGGTGACGGGAGTAGGGAGCCGGAGACGGGAGTGGGGTGTTGGGAGACGGGAGTGGGGTGTCGGGAGACGGGAGTGGGGGGTCGGGGGTGATGGGAGTGGGGGGTCGGGGGTGACAGGAGTGGGGGGCCGGGAGATGGGGGTGGGGGGCCGGGAGATGGGAGTGGGGAGCCGGGAGATGGGGAGGTTCACCCTGTTCCCACGGACGCCAAGGCCTGGACGTCACACTCCCGGGCGGGGCGGCTCCTGAAGCCAGTCATTCCACAACCCGACTTTCCTCCCGGGAACCCCGACAGCCCAGGCAGCGGGGTCACCCCAGGCTCCTCCGGCCCCTGAGCTCCAGGGGCTTCCCCTCAGAACCTTCCGACGCTGTTTGGGGGGTCCCTTCAGAAGCTCGGCCCTTTCAAGAAAGATTAGTGCCCCCCCACACCCCCAATCTCCCCAAGCCCCACCTTTCTCTCCCTCTCTCTCTGTTAATCCTCATCTGAGGATATTTTTTTTCCATTGATTTTTAGAGAGAGTGGAAGAGAGAGGGAAAGGCAGAGAGAGACATCGATGTGCGAGAAACTCATCAATGGGTTGCCTCCTGCATGAGCCCCAACCAGGGCCCAAGCCAGAGAGGAGCCTGCAACTGAGGTCCGTGCCCTTGACCAGAATCGAACCCGGGACCCTTCAGTCTGCAGGCCAATGCTCTAGCCACTGAGCCACACCGGCCAGGGGTCTCTCTTTTCTAAAAATGTGCGTGTGTGTGTGTGTGTGTGTGTGTGTGTGTGTTTCTTGATTTCAGGGAGGAAAGGAGAGGCAGAGAGAGAAAAAAAACATCGATGGTGAGAATCACTGATGGGCTGCCTCCTGCACGCGCCCTATGGGGGTCGAGCCCGAAACCCAGGCCTGTGCCCGGGAATCAAACCGTGGCCTCCTGGTCCCTGAGCCAGGCCGGCCGGGGCCTGAGCTTCTCTCTCGGTTCCTCCTCTGGGACCAGCGTGGGCGTGGGGGGCGACCAGCCCGCTGATCCTGGCTCCCGGCCCCCGGCCACTCATCACAGGACCGGAACGCGGGCCCTGGCCCCGCGCACATCACAGGGAGACGGCAGCCCCCCGCCCGGCCCGCCCCCCCCCCCCGCCCGCCCCCCGGCCGCTCAGACCGTGTGAGCTGCTTTGGCAAAATGGCTTTAACTCGCTCCTCTCACGCCGCAGCCCCCTCGGTGATAAACACGTTTAAACTGGATGCGGAGGGAGAGGCGGTGCCTTCTCGCTCATGCGAGGCCTCGCCTCCTAACGAGACACAAAGTGACGAGAACAAATTGTCGGTCTGTAGCTGCGGTTTGGGATAATGGGCTTCACAAATAACTCGCTCTTTCCGGGGAGAAGGAAAAGGAAAAAAACCACGTCCTCTCCACTCGGGGGCCCGCCCCTCCCTCAGTGGCTTTTCGTCGGCGTCGACCGTCTTGAGAAGGAAATAGATCCGTGATGAGCGGCGTCGCCAGTCGCCCGGTCAGAGCCTGGACGCCTTTGGTGATGAACATACGTGTTTGAATGCCCGCCGCGGGCCGCCCATTCCACCCGTGTAGGTCGCGCTGGAGAGCGGCCGCCCTCGCAACCAGCGGGGCCCATACGGGGTCCCGCGGGGCCCCTGGGCTGTGGCCCCTGATTCCAGGCGGCACTCGCTCCAGCCGGAAAGCAGCCCACCTCCTGGGGCTTCGGGGCAGGTGAACGTGAGCGGTTCGTCGGCCGGAGGAGCAGGGAGAGCAGGACGCAGAGCTGAGCACACAGAGGCCAGACCCTGTGTGTGTGTGTGTGTGTGTGTGTGTGTGTGTGTGTGTGTGTGTGAGTGTGATGTTGCCTGGGTTTCAAAACTTGGCAATGAATCCAGACTTTCAAAAACAGGGTTCGAGTCCCGCTCAGGGCACAGGCCCGGGTTGCGGGCTCCATCCCCAATGGGGGGCGTGCAGGAGGCAGCCGGTCCATGATTCTCTCTCATCATGGATGTTTCTCTCTCCTCCTCCTCCCTTCTCCCTTCCTCTCTGACATCCATAAAAATAGAATAAAAAACAAAACACACAGACAAATAAACCCTCCGTGTGGGACAAAATGTGCGTCCTGCAGGGCCCCTTGGCCCCCTGAGGGGTAGTCTGGTCTCAGCTGGTCCTGGCAGCCACCAGCCTCTGACTCCCATCCTCAGCGTCGCCAAAGACCCGCCTGGCAACATCCTGCGAATACGGGGCGGCCGTGGGGGCGTCACCGAGCAGCCCTGGGGGGCCCTGCCCTGCCCGTCCGCGGCGACGCCTCATCACTCGCGGGAAGGGCCAGGGGTCGCCAGCTCCAGGCGGAACACCCTCCCACACAAAGAACCCAACGCGAGGCCATCGGGCAAACAAAACGCAGGCGGAGGTTCGACGCCCTCTGCCAGGCGCCTGTGCTTCCCAGCAACTCGAGACGGAGGGGACTCGTCAAAAGGACCCAGCGACAAGCACGGCTCTCCTTCCCCACAGCGAACAAGTAAAGGGCGTCCCAACATTCACGCAAGATTTGAATTTTGCGTGAGCATTAACAACAACAATGAAAAAAAATAAAAGCCTAATTTTACCTGGTTTATTGAATCTGATTCTAATATCTGTTGCCCTTTGAGGTCAATCCCTTCCATTTGATCAGCATCACCAAGTACCAATGATGGCCCAGGAGCAGGGACAGTGAAGACCAATGAAGACCGTGGCTTTGCGTGCGTGCCAGCAAAGCCGTGGAGGCCATGGACCCGATGTGCTATTCCGTACATAACCCTAGACTGTGTCCTTTATGCACCAGTAAAAAATTTACAATTTTTAATTATAAACCTGTGTTTTCTATCAAAATTACTTCTTGCGTGAATTTTGGGACACCCTTTAAAACAAAACAGGAAACACAACCATCAGGAATTGCCTGCCTCGAATTCCCAGGCGCCTCCCCTCCCGACGACACTGCGGCCAAACCCAAGCCCAGACAACTGGGGCCCCTCTGAGCGCGAGCCCATCGCGGCTTGAGAGTCTGCACCGACCGGAATGGACACAGTTGCCCACACGCCGGCCGCAGCGCCAGGAGGATGGGTGGGCCGTTCCTGCCGGCTGCCTCTTGCTCCCCGAGGACACACGCGCCGTGGAGCCCGCGTGGATGGGACTCAGCCGCCCGCGGGTGGGGTGGATGCCAGGCTCTGGAGAAGCCTGGGGAGTCGTGTGCGAGTCGCCGGAGCCCGGGGGCGATCGGAGGCCCAAGATCTCCACACCAAGTCGATGTCGGGAAGGGGGCTGTCCCAGCAGCGAGAGCCCCGACCCAGGCGTGGTTTTGCTTTTACGCATTTCGGGACACGACGCAGCACGGAGGGGGTTGCTCTGCTCCTGGCCTTGAGGAGCTTAAGCTCTTGTACATTTTTTTTTAAAGAATATTTTTATGGATTTCAGAGAGAGGAAGTGAGAGAGAGAAACATCCATGATGAGAGAGGGTCATGGGTCGGCCGCCTCCTGCACGCCCCCCACTGGGAATGGCGTCTGCAACCCGGGCCTGTGCCCCGACCGGGATCGAACCGGGACCTCCTGGTTCCTAGGCTGACGCTCAGCCCCTGAGCCACGCCGGCCGGGCCCCACAGCATTTAGGCCCCTCCTCCCTGTGAGCTGTTGGAACCCAAGTTCGCGGCGCCGGCACCATGGAGGGAAGCTCGCTCACACGCCTGGCTTGCTCTTCTGACATTTTGCTAAATTAAATGTTAAGCCATCGCTGCCCTGGACGGGGACATCCTTAACGAAGGCATTAGAGCAAGACCCCCGTGGAGAAAGGTGCTTGGGGAGGGGCCTGCGTGTCCCTGGGAGAGAAATGTTAGCTCCTAACCCCCCTCGTCGCCCCAACAAAGCGCCGAGCGAGAGTGCAAGACAGGTGTGCAAGCCTCCCGAGCGTGCAAGACAGGTGTGCAAGCCTCCCGAGCGTGCAAGACAGGTGTGCAAGCCTCCCGAGTGTGCAAGACAGGTGTGCAAGCCTCCCGAGTGTGCGAGACAGGTGTGCAAGCCTCCTGAGCATGCAAGACAGGTGTGCACACGGACAAGCGCATCCACTCAAGGATGCAATGTGTCCAGGCCCCCGGCTCCTCTCCCCAAGTGATTAAAAACATCATCTTCCAAAAGCAACGCGGATGCATTTGTTTACATTAATGCTAATAGCTTGCTAACGAATGATAAATGTATGCTAATTTATTCCCGGGGAGACAAACTGTGCCCCGAAGACAGGAAGACAGACTCGGCAAATGAGGAGTCCAGCGCAGGCGCATTAATTAACGATGTTCTTTCACTGCGGGGAAGATCGTGGTCTGCAAATGATATGCAAAGCGTCCACCGTAGCCACGCCCCGGCCAGGTGGGGGCCTGGTGGGAGCCTGGAGGCGGGGGGACAGGGGTTCCAGGCAAAGGTTCTGCGAGCCCCCCACGCCCCCTTCGCTGTGGCTCCGAAACCCATGCCGGGGCGAGAGAATGTGCCAGAGCCTGTTCTCGGGCACGGCTGACATCGGGAGGGTCCGTCTTCGCTCCTCAGACGTCAACAGAATTAATAAACGCCCGAACGTCCTGTTGTGCGCGTTTAGAAATCATTAGGCCCCACTGTTTCTGCGAATTTGGAGATGATCATCGCCATCACTCGTGTTAACGGCTCTCGTTTAACCCACGCCGACGCGGCTGGCGAAATCTCGGGCCTCCCGGCGGCCTGGCTTCCCCTCCCGACAGCACAGCCACCGCCCTGTCGGGGGACACGTTGGCGCCTCGGATTCCATCCTGAGACCTGATGTTTGTGGCAGAGACCGAAGGCCGGACCCACCGCCCGACTCCAGACCTCAGTCTACTTTTTAAAAAATATATTTGTATTGATTTCAGAGAGGAAGGGAGAGGGAGAGAGACGGAGGGAGACAGAGACAGAGAGACAGACAGACAGAGAGGGAGAGAGACAGAGGGAGACAGAGAGACAGAGTATATGTGTGCACACGCATGTAGCATGTAACAGCAACAGGACGCAGACAGTACGTTAGCAGGGTTAGCCGTGATCACAGTCTTGAACCTGCATGTTTCCTGCTCTCGGTAGAACGGTCGGAAGTGGTGACAGACACTGGACTGCCCATCGCGGAGAAGTGGGCTCCTGCCACTCGGCCCTGAGGTTGTCGCTGACCAAGGACTTGGGGTGAGCGGCCGCCATCCTTCCCACACAGCCAGCGCACCGAACCCGCAAAGGCGAGCGTGCGTGCATGTGCCTGTGTGCACGTGTGAGTGTGTGCACGTGTGAGTGCGTGCACGTGTGGGTGTGTGCATGTGTGTGTGCATGTGAGTGTGTGTGAGAGAGTGTGTGCCTGTGTGCACGTGTGAGTGTGTGTATGTGCACATGTGAGAGTGTGTGCATGTGCCTGTGTGTGCACATGTGGTGTGTGCATGTGTGTGCGCATGTGAGTGTGTGTGAGAGAGAGTATGCGCCTGTGTGCATGCTTTGTGTGCGTGTGTGCACACACGTGAGAGTGTGTGCACGTGCCTGGTGCATGTGTGTGCACGTGTGTGCGCATGAGCCTGTGTGCCTTGTGTGCCTGTGCGCGCGCGTGTGCACTGTGAGAGTGTGTACATGTGTGTGCACATGTGAGTGTGTGCATGTGAGAGTGTGTACATGTGTGTGCGCGTGTGAGTGTGTGCATGTGAGAGTGTGTGCACACACAGGCACTGGCTGAGGCCTGTGATGCTGCAGGGCACCCTCTGCCTCTCAGAGGGCACAGATGTGCACATCAGCTCTTCCTCGAGCAAACCCGGTGCTCACATAGCAACCAGGCGACTGCGCTCTTTTCCTCGTGACGTGAAAGCGGCCCCACGACAGGAACGTCAGAAAGGGTCCCTCCCGGCGCCTGAGGACAGAGGAACCATGGCCCTAAGGGCTCCCGGCCCGGCCGAGCCCGGCTGCGCACAGCCACCCATCGAGCGCCGGGCCAGGCGGTTTCTCTCGAACTCACGGGGCCGCCAACGGCAGGGCGTCGCCGCGTCGTGGAAGCGGCTCACGGACAAATCAAGGCGACGCTGAGCAAACCCAGGCCCTGATCGCGTCCACGTTTTGCAAAGCAGAGAAGGAAACGCAGATAAAGGGAGGTGTGGGGGTGGGGGATCTATTCTTAACCCAGAGGGAAAAGGAATGTGTTTCCAAGACACTCACTCGGAACAAGAAAGGTGACTTCGCTGCGGGCTGGCCGGCAGTCCCGGCGGGAGGAGCGGGTCTCGGGGGAGGGTGTGTAATTTACACAGCGCGGCCGGCGGCCCGCACCTCGCAAATGCTCGCGGTTTCCAGCGCGGCCTGGTCTGCTTGGAGTGTGTGCATTTGCGGCAAATCTTTCCAGATAATTTCCTCATCTGACATCTTCCCGGAGACAATGCGTTCTCGGGGATATTGCTTTTTAATGAGAGAGAAGCCTGGCCGTGCCCAGGCCCAGGCCTGGGTGTTACTTAGAAGCGGGGGATTTCAGTGCCAAAGACACGTGCCAACGAATGCATTTCAATCACTAGGTCGAGCCCTGGCCAGTGCTGCTCAGCGCTTAGAGCGTCGACCCCTGGACCGAAAAGTCGTGGGTTCGATTCCCAGTCAAGGACACGTACCTGGGTTGCAGGTTTGTCCCCAGCCCTTGTCGGGGCACGTGCGGGAGGCAACCAGTCTCTCTCTCTCCCCCACCCTTCCTCTCTCTCTAAAAAATCAATGGGAAAAAATCCTTGGGTGAGGATTTAAAAAAAGAAAAATCACTAGGTTTACAACCAAAATGCCTTCCACAGCTTCCTTAGTAGAGTCAGGCGAGAAGAAATCGCCCTTCAGTTTCCACTAGAAGGTTCTATGCTCTTCACGGAAACGGAACGGAGAGGAGCCCGCAGGCCTGGCGGACAGCGATGTTTCTCCCCACAAAAAGCTCTGGGTGCTTTAGATTTGCTGTCAAGACATTTTGTTGTTGTCGTTAATTCTCACCCGAGGATATTTTTCCACTGATTCTTAGAGGGAGTGGAAGAGAGGGGACGAGACAGAGAGAGAGACGTCGATGTGAGAGAGACACACCGATTGGTTGCCTCCCACACGCACCCCAACCAGGGCCGGGGAGGAGCCTGCAACCGAGGTCCGTGCCCTTGACTGGAATCGAACCCGGGACCCTTCAGTCCGTGGGCCGACGCTCTCCCCACTGAGCCACACCGGCCAGGGCGCTGTTGATACTTTTCACAGAAAACATACATGTGGGCAGGTTACCTGCACCGCGTGTCCGTGGGGCATGCGGGCGGTGAGTCACATCCTGCCCGGGTCCCAGCTCTGCGTGAGGTGACATGTGCGTGAGGTGACATGTGCGTGAGGTGGCGGGTGCCGCCTGTGAGTGAAAAGGTCAAGCAGAATGTACGGACGGAGGCAGCGCCCCGACGCCCTGCTCCGGCTAACCTACCC
This sequence comes from Myotis myotis, assembly GCF_014108235.1. NCBI lineage: Eukaryota > Metazoa > Chordata > Mammalia > Chiroptera > Vespertilionidae > Myotis > Myotis myotis. Next base: position 15,848 of record NW_023416389.1, on the reverse strand, counting down.
GCCTGTCTGTGCAATTGCACACGCACTCTGAGCCAGAACATCTCGCCTCTCCCTCCCTCCCTCCCTCTCTCTCTCTCTCTCTCTCTCTCTCTCTCCCCAAACATGAAACCACTGCCCACACTTGAAATGGAACAGCAGCCCCGCCAAACAGACCTATTAACCTCTGACGTATTTACGAACCAATAACATCGGGCGTCCGGCCGGCTCTCTCATCATGGATGTTTCTCTCTCTCCCTCTCCCTTCCTCTCTGAGATCAATAACAATATATTTTAAAGATAAAAATGTAAAAAGGAATAATATAGGCGAAGTTCATTCAACTTGATCACAATTCTGCGGCTCAAATTTGGAAACACTACAGATATACACACATGTAACCCACTATGTACACGCGTGTGCACACATGTATGCCCATTACCTGTGCACGTTACATTACATATACGTATGCATACACATGTGCACACAGCGCACATCACATATGAAACAATATGCCTGTGTACACACGTGTGCACACATGTATGCCCATTACCTGTGCACGTTACATTACATATACGTATGCATACACATGTGCACACAGCGCACATCACATATGAAACAATATGCCCGTGTACACACGTGTGCGTGCATAACGCATCAGATAGTGCATAGCATGTCCACACATGCATACACAGATACCTGTGTTACACGTTATATATTCCCTGGTATACATGCTGTACGGACGTGCACACACCACGTGTCTGTGTGTGCGCACGAGATTATAACTTTTAAGGCCCCCCGGGCAGTCGCACAGGCTCTCGGACCCGGGTCACCTGCGCTCCCCCTGCAGGTGCCTCTCACGGGAAGGAGGGGAGAGTCACGCCGCCCGCAAACCGCTTCTCGGGTGGAGAACCAGGCCGGGGAGTCGCGCTGGGTGGGAGTTTCAAGGCCCCCATCGCGCTGACTAATTAGGTTGGATGGCTTTTCATTTCCCTCGTCGGAGCTGAGCGATGATGAAATCCCACTTTAATCAACCCTGCGGCCCCGCTCCCGGGGGAGATGTTGCCCCCGCCCCCGCCGGGAACTTCCGCCTGGAGCGGGTCCCTCATGCCCGCCCCCCCCCCAGCAGTAACCAGGCCCCGGGTTAATGCCCCCTGGGTCCTCTTGAAGCCGTTTCCTCAGCCTCTGCCCCACGTCCTCTCCTGATCACGCGGGGACTCACGGGGCAGCGCGGAGACGAGAGGATGGAGCCGAAGGGGGAGAGGGGAGGAGCGAGCCGGGCAGCGCCAGCGTATCAATGACCGTCAGTGAGACCCCGCCCCCCCAGGCCAGCGTATCAATGACCGTCAGTGAGACCCCGCCCCCCCAGGCCAGCGTATCAATGACCGTCAGTGAGACCCCGCCCCCCCAGGCCAGCGTATCAATGACCATCAGTGAGACCCCGCCCCCCCAGGCCAGCGTATCAATGACCGTCAGTGATATCCCCCCCCAAGGCCAGCGTATCAATGACCGTCAGTGAGACCCTGCCCCCCCAGGCCAGCGTATCAATGACCGTCAGTGAGACCCCGCCCCCCAGGCCAGCGTATCAATGACCGTCAGTGATACCCCGCCCCCCAGGCCAGCGTATCAATGACCGTCAGTGAGACCCCTCCCCCCCAGGCCAGCGTATCAGTGACCGTCAGTGATATCCCCCCCCCAGGCCAGCGTATCAGTGACCGTCAGTGAGACCCCGCCCCCCCAGGCCAGCGTATCAGTGACCGTCAGTGATATCCCCCCCCCAGGCCAGCGTATCAGTGACCGTCAGCGAGACCCCGCCCCCCAGGCCAGCGTATCAGTGACCGTCAGTGAGACCCCGCCCCCCCAGGCCAGCGTATCAGTGACCGTCAGTGAGACCCCGCCCCCCCAGGCCAGCGTATCAGTGACCGTCAGTGAGACCCCGCCCCCCAGGCCAGCGTATCAGTGACCGTCAGTGAGACCCCGCCCCCCAGGCCAGCGTATCAGTGACCGTCAGGGAGACCCCGCCCCCCAGGCCAGCGTATCAGTGACCGTCAGTGAGACCCCGCCCCCCAGGCCAGCGTATCAGTGACCGTCAGTGAGACCCCGCCCCCAGGCCAGCGTATCAGTGACCGTCAGTGAGACCCCGCCCCCCAGGCCAGCGTATCAATGACCGTCAGTGAGACCCGCCCCCCCAGGCCAGCGTATCAGTGACCGTCAGGGAGACCCGCCCCCCAGGCCAGCGTATCAGTGACCGTCAGTGAGACCCGCCCCCCCAGGCCAGCGTATCAGTGACCGTCAGTGAGACCCGCCCCCCCAGGCCAGCGTATCAGTGACCGTCAGGGAGACCCCGCCCCCCAGGCCAGCGTATCAGTGACCGTCAGTGAGACCCGCCCCCCCAGGCCAGCGTATCAGTGACCGTCAGTGAGACCCGCCCCCCCAGGCCAGCGTATCAGTGACCGTCAGTGAGACCCCGCCCCCCAGGCCATCAGCCGGGAATCGTCTCCGGGGTAAGCCGGCGCCGGCCCTGCTACTGAAAACCCCCGTAAGACGCAGGAAGGCTGAGTGCGAACAGCGACGGCGGTGACGGTGCAGTAACGAGTCCACGGAAGACGCCATTTTCAATGTGCACGTGACGGACGTCAGGGAGGAGGGAGAGCGGGAGAGGAGCGTCCACGGTGAGAGACAATCATGGATCCGCCGCCTCCCGCACGCCCCCCGCGGGGGACGGAGCCCGCAGCCCGGCCTGCGCCCCGACCGGGAGCCGAGCCCTGACCTCCTGGTTCCCAGGTCGACGCTCACACTCCGGGCCACGGGCCGGGCTGAAGAAACCGGTGTAAAGACGGTTCTCCAAAGACTGAGCTACACCATGTCCCGCATCAGCCTTTTTTTGAGGATTCAATAAAAAAACAACACTTTTTAACGAGTGTGACTGAATAAAGGGTTTAAAGGACATTCTTACTGAAACGTTGAACTCCGCCAATACCGACTTTTTCGAACAGTCCCCGGGCTCTTGCTGTTACGCAATAGTCGGCGATCGGAACACGGTTCCGCTCACACGTCACTGACACTCCACCGGGAACGGAAGCCGTCAGCCACACGGGACACTGCCCACGAGCCGCCGGCGCGGTCCGCTGAGAACATCCCACGCCGGATGCGCGGAATTGACAGCGTCCTCGTGTGATCAAAAAGGAAAGCGGCGAGAATGACCCGAAGAAACAAGAAAACATGGAGCCGTGGGGGGGGGGGCCAGAGGAGCGGGGTGGGGGCCAGAGGAGCGGGGTGGGGGCCAGAGGAGCGGGGTGGGGGGCCAGAGGAGCGGGGTGGGGGCCAGAGGAGCGGGGTGGGGGCCAGAGGAGCGGGGTGGGGCCAGAGGAGCGGGGTGGGGCCAGAGGAGCGGGGTGGGGGCCAGAGGAGCGGGGTGGGGCCAGAGGAGCGGGGTGGGGGGCCAGAGGAGCGGGGTGGGGCCAGAGGAGCGGGGTGGGGGGCCAGAGGAGCGGGGTGGGGGCCAGAGGAGCGGGGTGGGGGGGCCAGAGGAGCGGGGTGGGGGCCAGAGGAGCGGGGTGGGGGCCAGAGGAGCGGGGTGGGGGGCCAGAGGAGCGGGGTGGGGGCCAGAGGAGCGGGGTGGGGGCCAGAGGAGCGGGGTGGGGGCCAGAGGAGCGGGGTGGGGGCCAGAGGAGCGGGGTGGGGGGCGAGGGGGCATGCGGTCCGGCGCCCGGAGAGAGGAGGCGGCTCAGGCCGGCGGTCGCTCGGCTTTCGTACTGCAGCCCCGTTGTTAGGAAATATTTAGCCGAACCCACGCGGTTCTGTTGAGTGGATACTTTCTAGACCGAGAGAGGGGGACCCCCCAGCCGGTTTGGCTCCGGGTTGGACCCCCTCCTACTCGCTCTGAAAAAACGTCAGTGGAAAAGTTCTCCTTGGGTGAGGATTCACAAAACAAAACAAAACAAAACACAACAAAACAAAACAACTGTAAAGACTGTTTTTAGCTCATAAGCCACACACGAACAGGGGCCAGGGGGCAGGGGGCAGGGGGCAGGAGGGCAGGGAAGGGCAGGGGCCAGGGGGCAGGAGGGCAGGAGGGCAGGGGGCAGGGAAGGGCAGGGAAGGGCAGAGGGCAGGAGGTCAGGGGGCAGGAGGGCAGGGAAGGGGAGGGTAGGGCAGGGGGCAGGGGCAGGGAAGGGGAGGGGAGGGCAGGGGGCACTGGCCTCAAGGCCGAGCCACCGATGGCCGACCCTGCCTGCCTGAAGTGGTCCCTCTGCACGACGGAAGGTGTCTCCCTCCGGTGCCTGGTGGGGGGAGGGGGGGGCGGGGGTTCAGGTTCCGCCTCCGTGAGGACCTGGCCACTACGACCACAGCGTGGGACCCGGACAGTAGCGCTCGCGGCAGGAACGGCTGTCACTGGGGGCCGGGCGGAGGACGTTTCTCTCCTGGGAACGCACAGCGGGCCTTTCAGAGGCTGCGGGGGTGAGCGGCTCTCGCGGCTGCACTGGTTTGGGGCGCCCGCTCGGGCGAGAGCCAGCTGGGGTCCCAGGGGCGGCGTCTGTGTCTCGGGCAGCGCGTGGGGGGGGGGGGGCTGCATGGGGGGACCAGGCTTCCTTCGCGGTCTGAGCGGTGGCAGCACAAGGCGTGCTTTATGGTGAGTCACCAGACAGTCATTTCTGTGTCATGTCCTTTTCACTTTTTAAAAAAATGTTTTTATTGATTTCAGAGAGGACGGGACGGGGAGAGAGAGAAACACCAATGATGAGAGAGAATCATGGATCGGCTGCCTCCTGCAGACCCCACACTGGGGATGGAGCCCACGACCTGGGCCTGTGCCCTGACAGGGAATCGAACCCAGGACCCTTCCATCCTCAGGCTGACACTCTACCTGCTGGGAGCCACACCGGCCGGGGCCCTGGCTCAGAGCTTCCTGTCCACACGGCGCTTTCAGCGGGTCCTGCCACATCACAGCGGCCGCAGCGGGCCCTCGGCAATGCCTTTCCCGTCACGTCCCAGGCGACACGCTGGCACCTCGAAAGGATTGGGAAGTGGATCTGATAGAGGCCTTTCGGCTGGCGAGCTGCTGATTGGAACCCACGGGGAGGGGCACGGGGGTCGCCAGAGGACCATTGAGAAGCCGGGCGCCCGCTGTGTCCCCAGAAAACGCCGGGGGAGTGGGCCCCCCCGGCTGCAGGTGGCCGCTGTACGACAGCCAGATGCGCTCAGTACAAAACACAAACCAAACAAAAATGCGGCGCGGACAGAACAGAGGCCCCACGCGGCTCGCATCCCGGTGGAACCGAGGGCGCTGCTGGCCCCGGCCTCCTCCCGCGGTGGACAGTCCGGTCCGGACAGGTGTCAGCAGGGGCTCGAGGCCCGTCCCGCCCACTCAGAGGAGGAGGCACCGCCGTGGGAGGAGTGAGGGCTGGGAGCGGGATGCGGGCTGGAGGCCAGACCAAGGCGGCTGCGTCCTGTGAAGGCCGCCATCGCGTCAGCTCCGGCTGGACTGTGCCTGGCAGCCCGCCCGGCCTGTCTGGGGAGCTGGTGATAAGGGAGGTGGTTTCTTCACGGCGGTGCCGGCCGGCAGCACCGGGAACCCCACCACACGGGGTTGACTCTGAGGCCTCCTCGCTAAGGGACCAGCCCATCCCCGGTTCTCTCTCATCACTGATGTTTCTCCCTCTCCCTTCCTCTCTCTGAAAGCAATAAATATATGGGTTGTTTTTTAATTGGCTCCCCCACCCTGGCCGGTGTGGGTCGGTGGATAGAGCGTCAGCCTAAAGACTAAGGGTCCCAGGCTTGAGTACGGTCAAGGGCACAGGCCCGGGGTGCAGGCTCCATCCCCAGTGGGGGGCGTGAAGGAGGCAGCTGATCCGTGATTCCCTCTCATCATTGATGCTTCTCTCCCTCTCCCGTCCTCTCTGAAATCAATAAAAATATATTTTTTTTAAAAAAAGGGACAAATGTTTGAAGACACAAGGACGTCCAGTGGGCACAGCACAGGGGACAGGCTTTGCCATCTCCACTGCCAGATGGTGTGGGTGCAGCTGGGGGTGGGACAGAGGCCAACCCACTGAGGCTGGGGGTTGGGGGGGGATAGGGGGGCAGAACTCAGTTGTAAGCGGCCAGTACGCGGCTGTGCAGCACAGCCTCCGTCTGCCCGCTCGCGGCTGACATGGCCCCGGAAATGTGAGTAAATCGTCGGTGCTGCCCTCCCTCCCTGTCAACAGAATTGCCGCCTATCGCATCTCAAAAGGCTGAACGCCTGTCGCGCAAACAAGCCATTGTGCGTCCGGGAGCAGCTTGTAACGGCCGCCATGCAAATGTTTACCCACACGGTGATTTCCATTGTGCCTCGTGCTCCCGTCTAATTAAGGATCCGCACAATCACAGTCGCGGCAAACAAAGCGCCCATCACGTTCAAACACACAGGCTCCTCCGAGGGGAGCAGGCGCCGAGAGCCGCCTCTGAGCCGCCGTCGGAGCGGGACCCAAAGTCCTCTCTGCGGGGAAATGGAGGGGAACAGGGGGCTGCCTGCCTCTGAGGTTTAAAACCACACCCCCTCCCCCAGCCCAGCCCGGCAGGTGTGGCTCAGTGGTTGAGCGTCGACCTAGGAACCTGGATGTCACGGTTGGATTCCCGGTCAGGGCACAGGCCCGGGTTGTGGGCTCGATCCTCAGTGCGGGGCGTGCAGGAGGCAGCCGATCAGCGATTCTCTCTCAGCGTTGATATCTCTCTCTCTCTCTCTCTCTCTCTCTCTCTCTCTCTCTCTCTCTCTCTCCCTTCCGCTCTGAAATCAATAAAAATATTTTTTAAAAAATTAAAGTTTGACCCCCCGAAGAGTGGGAGATCGCCGGCTCGGACGGCCTGGCACCCATCGGCCGCTTTACGGCAACTGTGTCCCACGGTGTTTAGTATCAGCTCCTCCTACTCCCCTCCAACCGGCTGCGCCTCTCCGTCCTCCCGGATGCCGGGCGGCTCCTGGAGCCATGAGGCCTGGGGGACGCAGGGCACAACTTTAAGGGAACCCTCAGGGGAAATGCTCTTTACTCAGGGCAGGTGGGAGCATGTGGCAGGAGGGCGTCTACCGGCGGGAAGGCCCATGGAACCGCTTGGTCTGGCCCTGCTAAGGCATCAGGGGTGAGTTCATTAAATGTTTGACCAAGTATAGCGGGCAACTTTTTAAAAATATATATAGCCGTAGCGGGTTTGGCTCAGCGGATAGAGCGTCGGCCTGCGGACTGAAGGGTCCCGTGTTCGATTCCAGTCAAGGGCATGTACCTTGGTTGCGGGCACATCCCCCGTGGGGGGTGTGCAGGAGGCAGCTGATCGATGTTTCTCTCTCATCTATGTTTCTAACTCTCTATCCCTCTCCCTTCCCCTCTGTAAAAAAATCAATAAAACATTTTTTTAAAAAAAAAATAAAAATATATATATTTATTTCAGAGAGGAAGGGAGCAGGAGAGAGAGAGAGAGAGATCAATGATGAGAGAGAATCATTGATCGGCTGCCACCTGCATGCCCCACACTGGGGATGGAGCCCACAACCCGGGCCTGTGCCCTGACTGGGAATCGAACCCTGACCTCCTGGTTCCTAGGTCGACGCTCAGCCACGGAGCCACGCCGGCTGAGAAAAACTTTTCGCTTCATTGTCTGGGTCCTGGGTCCCAAGGGCCAGAAGTGCCAGCGATGGAATTTTATTTTTTATTTACTTTCCCAAAGCCGTATGGGCGGGGGTTTGCTCTGTGACCCTCCCTCCCTCCCGTAACCATAGGTGGGGTCCAAGGACATGAGCCTGGTGCTAAGAGTCGCGTCTCTGTTCAAAGATTCACATTTGGAACGACCGAGGCCCACACAGTGGACAGCGACACCCAGAGCGAGCAGGCGACGTCGGCAATGCCTCCATCCGTCCGTCAGGTGCTCGGGGCTGTGTGTGCCTGTGTGTGACCTGTGCCTGCTTCCCATGAAATCCTTTGTTTTATTTTCATTAATCTTCACCTGAGGGTATCTTTTCCATTGATTTTTTTTTTTTAGAGAGAGAGAGAGTAGGAGGGAGGGAGGGAGAGAGAAACATCGATGTGAGAGAGACACATTGATTGGTTGACTCCCGCATGAGGCTGAGGGTCGAACCTGCAACCAGGTACAATGAGTCCTTGACTGGGAATCCAACACATGACCCTGCAGTGCTCGGACCGACGCTCCAACCACTGAGCAACACTGGCCAGGGCCGAGTGAAACCCTCCCCAACGGAGTCCACAGTGGAGGTCGGGCTGGGCCGGAGCTCTGGGAGCCGGGGGACCTGGGAGGGGAAGCGATTTGGACACGATGGAACGGGAGCCGTGGGGACCAGCCTCGGGAATCCCGTCGGCACCAGGAGCCGGGACCCTCGCCGGGGAGGGGCGGGTGCCTCCTGCTCGTCAGCGGGTTGGGAATGACCCCCAAATCGCTTAGCCGGGCCGGGACCGCGCGCCGTCACACCTGTGCACACGGCTGCGCCAGGTTCTCCAAGCTCAGCACACGGACACATCACACGCCAAGCGTCCGGGCTTACGGTGTCACTGCCCACACCCGGACCTCCCGGGACGGAGCCCCTCGCGCCGAGGACACTGGCAGACCCTCCTCCACGACAAGATGCCCCCTAGTCAGGCCGCGGTGACAGGCCACCCTGCTCCTTTCTTCGTAAACCAGAGAGGCCGTCGCTGTGAGGAAGCCGCGTGACAGCCAGTAAGTCACACGCCTGGGAGCCGTGTGCGCGCGCGCGTGTGTGTGTGTGTATGTGTGTGTGAGTGTGTGTGAGAGAGTGTGTGAGAGTATGTGCATGTGTGTGTGCGTGTGTGTGTGAGTGTGTTAGTGTGTGTGACTGTGTGTCACGTGTGTGTGAGAGTGTGTGTGTGTGTGTATGTGTGTGTGAGTGTGTGTGAGTGTGTGAGAGAGTGTGTGAGAGTGTGTGCATGTGGTGTGGTGTGTGTGTGTGTGTGTGAGTGTGTGTGAGTGAGTGTGTGAGAGAGAGTGTGTGAGAGAGTGTGCATGTGTTGTGGTGTGGTGTGTGTGTGCGTGTGTGTGTGCGTGTGTTAGTGTGTGTGACTGTGTGTCACGTGTGTGTGAGAGTGTGTGCGTGCGTGTGAGTGTGTGTGAGTGTGTGAGTGAGTGTGTGTGTGTGTGTGTGAGTGTGTTAGTGTGTGTGACTGTGTATCACGTGTGTGTGTGTGTGTGAGAGTGAGTGTGTGTGCGTGAGTGTCCCCACAGGGCTGCTGGCACTTTAGAATTGTTTTTTCTTTTTTTAAAATATATTTTTATTGATTTCCGAGAGGAAGGGAGAGAGAGAGAGAGAGAGAGAGAGAAACATCCATGATGAGAGAGAGTCATGGACCGGCAGCCTCCTGCACGCCCCCCACTAGAGATCGAGCCGGCAACCCAGGCCTGTGCCCCGACCCGGATGGAACCCTGACCTCCTGGTTCCTTAGGTCGACACTCAGGCACTGAGCCCCGCTGGCCGGGTGGACTTGGTGTCTCTAACCTCACGTCTGCCTGGGTTCGAGCCTGATTCCATGACCTCTCTCCTCCGGGGTGCCCCCTACACACCATCAATCCCAGCTCGGGGCCTGGGGCTCTAACTCATCATCTGGAGACGCCAGCCCCACTGCGCCCCACTGCGCCCCACTGCGCCGGCCGGGTCCCCTCTCCAGGCACCAGCGCCAACCCCCAGGCCACCGTCCCGTGAAGCAACTGAACACAGAGAATTCCTGGCATGAAACCCCGCGCCTCCCTGGTTCGGAAGCTCCTCGGGGGAAAATCTGTTTCCAGGAACTGGGGGCGCACCCAGGGGGCCCTAAGAGCTCCTCTCCGTTTCCCTGTAGGAAAGGCTGCTGGGGGCGCGAGGGAAGCGGGAGGGGGGACCACACGCAAACGCAGAGCCCCATCCACCCACCGCGACGAGGCATCACTGACACCTCGGGGGGAGCAGAGCCCCGTCCCACGCTCGGGGCCACGGACACGCCGGGGGCTCCCCGCAGGAGGGGCCAGGAGGAGGCGCCCGTCCCGGCCCCGCTGCTGGGGTAACTCGGTGACAAGTTGGGGCGGGCGACCTGCAGCGAGACGGGCGGGAGGGAGACCGGGCGCTAAGCAACGCGGGTCTCCGCAGCCAGGGCGCCCGGCGGCCTCCGCACCCGCACCCGCACCCGCACCCGCACGGGACGGCCCGCCCTGGGTCGCCTCCGACAGGTCACGGAGCGCCTCCCCCGCAGCCACTCAGCCCGCCCTGCCCGCCGCCCCCTCCAGGGCCTCCACGCGGAACGCGCCCTGGGCGCACGGAGCTCAGGGCTCCCCTCCCCCCCGAGTCCTCCGGGGACGCACCTGCCGCAAAGGGCCCCGCAGACCTCGCCGGCCACATGCGCGCGCGCCCACCCACGGCCCCCTCCCCCCCGGCCACGCACACGCGCCCACGCGCTCACTCCCAGTAAAGTTGGTCCCGGAGCCCGGAATCCGGGCCTCACCTGTGGAGAGCAGGGCGGCCAGGCCGAGGAGCGCGGGGGGCCGGCGGGGCCCGGGCGCGGACGGGATCATCCTGGACCGCAGGGCAGAGCCGCCCCGGGGCGTCCGGGCGGGGGAGCCGCCGCCGAGTCCGCGGAGGCCCGCGCGGGGCTGCGGGCGGGGAGAGCGGGGAGGGCGGCTAGGGGCGCGGGCAGCCGCGGGGCCCTGCGCGCCCGGCCCGCCTGTCCATGGCCAGGGGCGGCCGCCGCGCGGCGCGGGAGTTGCGCTCCGGAGCCCGGCGCGCGCGGGCGAGCCCCACCCCCTCCCCTCCGCCGCGTATTTTCACTTTAATCCGCGCGGGTGGGGGTCCCCTCCGGAGGACCCGAGCGTGGACCGGCCCCCAGAGGGCGGCTCCGAGCGCGCGGGCGGCGGCGGCGGCGGCGCGGGGGCTCCGGGCCGGGTGGCGGGGCGCGCGGGGCGGCGCTCGGCCCCCATCCCGCCCGGCCGCGCCCGGGGGATCGCGCGCGCCGGCGCCGAAGTTTGGCGGCCGCGGCCCCTGGGCCTCCGGGCCCGCCCGGCCTGGCCCGGCGGGCGGACCCCGGGCGCGCGGAACGCACGGCCGAGGCGGCGGCGAGGCGCGGGCCGGGGCGCGCGGAGGAGGACCCGCCGCAGCCGCGGAGGCGAGCGCCACGGTGCCCCGCGCGGGCTCTGAGCTCTGCCTGGAAATTGTCCTTTTCTTTAAAAAAGCCCCACCCTGTCGGAGTGACAGCCGGGAGCCCCAATCCGCACAGTCAACCCCACCTCCCCGCTCGCCCCCGCGCCCTCCCTCCTGGGCGCCCCTCCCCGTGAGCGGGGCGGGAGGGGGGGGTGGCGGGGGGAGGGGCTGCTGGGAGGCGGGGAGGTACCTGGTCAGAGCGGGCGGGGGTGGGGGGGAACCCCAACAGGTGGCCAGGCGGCCAGGGCCCTCCTTCCTTCCTCAGACCCCAAGCTGAGGGCGTCCTCTGGCCTGGGGTGGGGGGGAGGGCAGGGGGAGGGGAATAGGGGTCTAAAGGTCTTCTCCCTTCAGTGACCCCCAAGATCGCTGCGTTGGGGCCCCTCACCCTGCACCGGACAGTCCCAGCAACCTCTGGGCAGCAGGGCCTCTGACCTCTGACCTCACACGTGCCATCCTGAGGGCGCCCACACCCCATCCCGGAGTGACTGCCAAAGTCAGTGACCCTAAAAGAATTCCCACTTGAGTCCTAGCTGGTGTGGTTCAGTGGATAGAACGTCGGCCTGCAGACTGAAGGGTCCTGGGTTCGATTCCCGGTCAGGGCACAGACCCAGGTTGTGGGCTGGATCCCCAGTGGGGGGCGTGCAGGAGGCAGCCGATCCATGATTCTCTCTCACCATTGATGTTTCTCTCTCTCTCCCTCTCCCTCTCCCTTCCTCTCTGAAATCAATACAAATGTATTTTTTTAAAAGAATTCCCACTTGGCCCCAGGAGCCCACTGGGAGCCGGGATGGCTCCTTTAAGCGCCTATTCACCTGCCCGAGGCCCTGAGAACACCGGGAGCCCGCATGACCGGCAGCAGCCGGTGTGTCAGCCGGAGGGCTGGGTCCGCGCCTGGGGCTTTGAACGAAGCGGATCAGACATCAGAGCAGGTGACAGCATTCTGCGAATTTAAAGGAGATTGCCAACAGCTACAAGGAGCCACCTGAGGGGACTCACCTGGGGGGGAGAGGGGCGCTCCCGGCCGTGGGAGAAGCAGATGTTTCATTCTGGGGCCTGTGATTGCAGAAACGCCCGGGAGCGGCCGGGGAGACCAGGCAAGCGAGCGCTCTGCTGCCAACAAGAGAGCCTTTCGGGGTTTCCGCTGAGATACGCGCCTCCCTGCTGTGCATGAACTTTTCTGCGTGTGTGATGTGTGTGTCTTTCTGTTCGTCTTTTATTTCTTTTTTCAAATATGTTTTTATTGATTTGAAACAGAGAGAGGAAGGGAGAGGGGTAGAGAGAGAGAAACATTGATGTGAGCGCTAAACATCCCTCGGCCGCCTCCTGCACGCCGCCTACTGGGGACCGAGCCGCAAACCCATCATGGGCCCTGACTGGGGATCTGAGGACCCTTCAGTCCGCAAGCCAACGCTCTAAAATCAATAAAAATGTATATTTTAAAAACAACACAATCATTGTCTATTTCCTAAATCAAACTGGGGGGGTTCCCCAGAATAACAATCATCCGGGGCCTTTTGTGGGGGGTGAGGGGGCAGCTATGTGATTGCAAATGATTTCTCTGAGTCCTTCGGGTCCCAGCAGCTGCCCAAATGGCTGAGCAGGTTCCCCGTGGTGCACAGTGGCTGGCAGAGCTTCCCCTATCTTTGGGGGGGAGCTTTTGGGGGGGGCAGGGGGGCTGCCACTCAGGACACCTGGTCAGTGGCTAAAAGAAGATGTACCCACGGCTTCCTGCTCAGGTGGCTCCGTGGTTGAGCGGCGACCTATGAACCGGGAGGTCACGGTTGGATTCCCCGTCAGGGCACAGGCCGGCCCGTCGCGTCCCGGGGGTGGGGGAGACCTCAGCCGCATCGCGCCCCTGGACGGCTCCCCGGCCCAGCGCCCGCCCCCTTTCTCTCCAACTGATTGTCAGGAATCTGCTTCCCTCCCGGCCTCCGTGTTTCCTCCGCGGCCGGGAATCCATTTGGAAGCCGGGCTGTCAGTAATTAAATAGCGCTAATTGGTCGTGCTGTGTGCAGCCGGCTCGTACACGAGGCGGTTGGGGTTGTTGTCGCTCCATAAAACAAATGTTCTGAGCAGCCGTTTCCAGAATTACCCGCTCGGTCCGGGAGCGGGTGGCGGTGGGAGGGACGCCGCCAGGTGTGGCTACACCCGCCTCCCTCACGCAGGACCCCCAGCCGCGAAGACAAGGGGGCGGCCGGGGAGACAGCGGCCACGTCAAGGGTGTGGGTGGGAGACACCCACGCAGGCTCCGGGGGGGGGTCCCGGTTGGCTGGGAAAACCTCCGGATTAGAAGAACTCTCTTCCTTTTTTCCTCTTTTTTTTTTTTTTAAAAAAAATAAGATATATTTTTATTGATTTCAGAGAAGAAGGGAGAGGGGGAGAGAGAGAAACATCAATGATGAGAGCATCATGGACCGGCTGCCTCTTGCGCGCCCCCTGCTGGTGGGGGTGGAGCCTGCAACCCGGGCCTGAGCCCTGACCAGGAGTCCAACCGTGACCTGCAGGTTCCTAGGTCCACGCTCAGCCCCTGAGCCACGCGGGCCGGCTTTTTTCCCTTTTTTCCTCTTAATAGAAGTTCACGAGGAAGCTGGGCGTGACGTGCACCGCAAATTTCCACGAAAGCTGGCTTCCCCTGCCGCCTCATGGGGGGAGGGGGTGTTGGGGGGGGGGTCCAACAGGAGCGTGAAGACCCGCTTCCTCGCCTCCGCATCCACAGACCCAGCCCCACGGGGGGCCTCACCTCGGGCGTCACCAGCGCCCCTAAGATGCTGTCCGCCTTCCTTAATATCAGACGTCCGTTTCCTCAAAGGAACCGATTCTGCGTCCTTGATTGGGCTTTTTTCCCTCTTTTTTGACTTTGGGGGGCGGGGGCTGACACCCGGAGGTGAGTGTGGGGACACGCGGGTGCGCCTCGGAGCCACGAGATCACTCTCAATTGCTCCCCAAACAGGAAGCTCTGGGGCGCTGGAAGGAGGTGGTTTTCATCGTGATTTTCATGCATCGAAGGTTGGGGAGCAGAACCAGGGCATGGCGCCGCCCCAAACCCCAGGGCAAGGCCCCGTGGGCAGCCCCAGCGGCCGGACGCCAGGCCAGCGCGGATCCGTGGTCCTGCAGTGCCCCCTGGTGGCGAGAGCGTGGCAGTTCCAGACGCCAGCTTCTCCTAAAGGAGTGAGAGCATCTCCCCCTGTGACCCAGGGACACAGGTCGTCCTGTTTTCTTTATTTTATATTATTTTATTTTTATTGAATTCAGAAAGGAAGGGAGAGGGAGAGATAGGGACAAGGATGAGGAGGCAGAATTGTGGATCGGCTGCCTCCTGCACGCCCCCTACTGGGGATCAAGGAATCGAACCCGGGACCCTTCAGGCCATGGGCCGATGCTCTATCCACTGAGCAACACCAGCCAGGGCTTGTCCTGTTTGAACTAGTCAAACTATATAAAAACTAGATGTGTTTCTAATCACAATGTTTTGTTTTGTTTTGTTACCCTGACCCTAACCTTAACCCTGACCCTCACCCTAACCCTCACCCTAACCCTGACACCGACCCTGACCCTAACCCTAACCCTCACCCTGACCCTGACACTGACCCTGACCCTAACCCTAACCCTCACCCTAACCCTGACACCGACCCTGACCCTAACCCTAACCCTCACCCTAACCCTGACACCGACCCTGACCCTAACCCTGACCCTCACCCTAACCCTGACACCGACCCTGACCCTAACCCTCACCCTCACCCTAACCCTGACACCGACCCTGACCCTAACCCTGACCCTCACCCTAACCCTGACACCAACCCTGACCCTAACCCTAACCCTCACCCTAACCCTAACCCTAACCCTCACCCTAACCCTGACACCGACCCTGACCCTAACCCTAACCCTCACCCTAACCCTGACAACCGACCCTGACCCTAACCCTAACCCTGATACCGACCCTGACCCTAACCCTGACACCGACCCTGACCCTAACCCTAACCCTCACCCTAACCCTGACACCGACCCTGACCCTAACCCTAACCCTCACCCTCACCCTAACCCTGACACCGACCCTGACCCTAACCCTAACCCTCACCCTAACCCTGACACCGACCCTGACCCTAACCCTAACCCTCACCCTAACCCTGACACCGACCCTGACCCTAACCCTAACCCTCACCCTAACCCTGACACCGACCCTGACCCTAACCCTAATCCTCACCCTAACCCTGATACCGACCCTGACCCTAACCCTAACCCTCACCCTAACCCTGACACCGACCCTGACCCTAACCGTAACACTAACCCTAACCCTAACCCTACCCTAACGCCTGGCTCCCAGCATTCTCTGCCTCTCGCTGACCTGGATGTCTCCAGGTGCCTCAGCACAGGGAACCCGCAGTCCGTGTCCTCTGTGGCTGGCTCCTCTCACTCAGCACATCCCCCAGGCCCCTCCAGGCTGCAGCACGAGGCAGGGTCTCCGCTGTTCACCTGCCATCGGCCCGTGGACACCGGCCTGGCCCCGCCTCTGGGTGCAGGTGCCTGAGGTTCTGCTTTCGGTCCTTTGGGGTAGAAACCCAGAGTGGGATTGCCGGGCGCACAGAGACGATGGAGAGAGAGAGAGAGAGAGAGAGAGAGAGAGAGAGAGAGAGAGAGAGAGACAGGGAGAGAGAGAGAGAGAGAGAGAGAGAGAGAGAGAGAGAGAGACAGGGAGAGAGAGGGAGAGAGAGA
>NW_023416388.1:0-97820 GCF_014108235.1 Myotis myotis | reverse complement strand
GGCATGAAAAGGCCCAGGACTCCCCACTGTAGCCCAGGAGCCTGAGGAGCCGCATCCTGTGTGTGTCCCCACCATGGTCTGGACCGTGCTTCTGTTCCAGCTCCTGGCTTATATATCAGGTAAAAAAAGGCCCTCTGCATCCTTGGTGGGAGACACATAACAGGAGGGTCTCAGGGTGACCTTGGTCCCTCATAACACCTGTCTCTCTCCTGTTGGTTTCAGGGGTGGATTCTCAGACCGTGGTGACCCAGGAGGCATCCAAGTCCGTATCTCTAGGAGGAACAGTCACACTCACCTGTGGCCTTAGCTCTGGGTCAGTCTCTACAAGTCACCACCCGACCTGGTTACAGCAGACCCTAGGCCAGGCTCCACGCAGGCTAATCCACAGCACAAGCAGCCGCCCCTCTGGGATCCCTGACCGCTTCTCTGGCTCCATCTCTGGGAACAAAGCCGTGCTTACCATCTCGGGGGCCCAGCCCGAGGACGAAGTGCACTATCACTGTGCTCTGCACATGGGTAGCTATATTGTCACAGTGATGTAAACCCACAGGGAAGTGCAACCAGAACCTCCTCATGGGCTCAGACTGGCTCAGCCTTTGATGCAGAAAAAGCCTGAAGGTGGAAATGGCCAACACACTATGGGAAGGGCGCTTGGTAGACATGCAATTCCCCTGGTAGACCCACTGAGTCAGGACGTGGGTTTGTCCCAGAATCTCTCCGTCCACACGCTCTCCAGGAAGTGGTTTAACATGAATGCTGGAGAAGCGCCTCTCCTTCTATGGTAACCGTCCTTGCTCGACGTCAAAGAATAATCTCAAAATGCATGAAAGACTGAAATGTCAGACTCAAAACCATAAAACTCTGAAAGAAATATATATAGGCTCTACAACCTCTGGAGGTTATCTTACCTACATGTTTTTCTAATATATCACTTCAGGCAAGGAAAGCAAGTGGAAAAATTAACCAATGGGATTCATAAACGAAAGAGTTTTTGCAGAGCAAAGGAAACCATCAACAAAACAAAAGACAACCTACTGAGCGGAAGTTATTCACCAATGACCATCTCATGAAGGGGTCCATGTCCCACATTTATAAAGAGCTCACACAACTCAACACCAGGAAAAGAAAGCAAACCCACAAAACAGTCCAATTAAAACATGGGCAGAGGACCTGAGTAGACTTCTTCATAAAGAGCACACAGAGGCCCACAGACAGAGGAAAAGATGCTCAACGTCACTGGGTCTCACAGAAATGTAAATTAAACCCACGATGCAATGCCCCCTCACATCCTCAGAATGGCTGTCATCACATCCACAAACAACAAGTGTTGGCAAAGACCTGAAGAAGAGTGAACCCTCATGCACTGTTGGGGGGAATGCAGATGGTGCGGTCACTCTAGAAAGCTGCATGGAGGGGCCTTAAAAAAATTACAGGCCAAACTGCCTCATTACCCAGCAAAACCCCAAAACAAGGATTTGAAGAACTGCACGCACCCTGTGTTCCCTGCAGCGTCACTGACAATGGCCGCACTATGGGAGCAAGCAGGTGCCCAGAGGGACCTAGAGGGGATGTTGCTGAGTACAGTAGGTCAGACAGAGAAACACAAACACCATATTTCACTCAAATGTGGAATGTAAAGGACAAATTAAATAAGCCAAGAAAATTGATAGGAACTCAGAGTACAAACTGATGGTTTCCTGAGGGCAGGGGGTCAGGAGACTGAATGGAAATGTTGGAGGAGTAATGTACTAATTGCTGCTTCCCAAACAGGGATGGGAAAGTGAACGCACAGCACAGGGAAGCCAGACAATAGCCTTGTGACAACCCTGTGCGGTGCCAGGTGGGCCCAGGTACCAGGGACACTTTGTAAAGCATAGGATTGCTTGCAACCCCTATGCTGTGCACGTGACACCGATACAAAATAATATTAAATGTAAACTAAAGTTAAAAAATAAAAGGTTTTATAAAAGTAGAGACCCAGCTTATGGGGCCTGGGAGGCCGAGGTGACGTATACCAGGCCCTGTGTGTCCCCTGCTCCCTGCCTTGGCCTAGATATTTATTCTCTGAACCCTGACACCTGAGGGAAGCTAGGTGTCTTTTTTCTGGAAATTACACTGTGAGGAGCGTGTGATCTCCCGGCTCTGGGCCCCTCCCCAGGAAGCACACGGCTCTCAGACACAGGCTCCCTCCCTCCCGTTCTATTCCCATGACCTCACCTTTTCCTCTCTCTGTGTTTTGTTGTTGATTTTGGAATGATATGTGATAAATGGTAATTGATTTGGATCTAGACCTTATAAACCCAATTCCCATTAAATCCAAAGAGCTCTTAACATATATATTTGAGAATGCCAATGAGATTAGAGAACAGCAAGTGAAGACTTCTGAACCCCATGATAGAGTGAAAAGCTCTAAAAAGGGTAGCTTCAAACGCTTGTACTAAAAACAATTACAAAAAAGACAAAAACATCTTAAACATCTCAAGCGCCGAAAGCAGGTATCGCCAGTGTAACGTTCCCGAGTAAATGAGAACCTGCAGAAGTCACCACGGGACACAAGACACTTGTTCCCGACATCGTCATATTCTCCTGGCAAAGGCAGAGGGAAAAGCCAAGACAAGTCCCCTGGGGGCTGGGACTCTGACAGGAGCCCCTCACAACAGCCATGGAGACAACAACAACCATGAATTTCACCCTGAAGAATCAACAAGTGGAATCATGACCAGGTAGGAACTGACGAGCTTTCTGGGGGAACATTAAGCCTCAACTTTGTTCCAAATCAGTGGTTCTCAACCTTCTGGCCCTTTAAATAGAGTTCCTCATGTTCTGACCCAACCATAAAATTATTTTCTTGGCTACTTCATAACTGTAATGTTGCTACTGTTATGAATCATAATGTAAATATCTCATATGCAGGATGGTCTTAGGCCAAGGGTTGAGACCCACAGGTTGAGAAACGCTGCTCCAAATGCTCATGCACCAGAAATTAACCCAGTGGCCAGGCAGACAGAGGGAAAGTTAACTATCAGGGTTCCTTTAGGTCTGGGACAGCAGCGTGTCATTTACTTTAGTGCAGGTCCCATGGAACCTGAGAAAATAACGGGTGAACCGCAGCATCAGTGGTGGGACCTGCTCATCCTCCTGCCTGGGGAGTGGCCTCAGGGAGATCACAGAGCCCTCCCAGGAGGCCTGGGTGGAGGAAATGGGCTGGAGGACAGGTGCTCTGGGACCAGCAGGGGGCGCTGGTGCACTGGGACTGAGAGCTCAGGGCTCTGGGCCAGGCAGCTGGGAACACACTCTACTGGCCCCTGTACACTTGGGCAGGCAGGTCCTCACTCAAGTGTGACTTCCCTGCACCTGGGCCCAGGAGGCACATGAGCCCTCAGCTCTGACCCCACACTTGTCTCCTATCCCACCCCGCCCTCATGGAGTCGTTGTCCAGGTCTCATTCACAGGAAAAGAGAGAGAAGCAATCACACAACAAAAAGTAATTTTGGTGGAAGAATTGTGACCTATGGAAAATTAAATTGACCATGCCAGTGTTAATGCATAGATGATTGGCTAGTGATTCCAACATAAATACCATAAATCAGTGTCATTTCCCCTCTGATGAATGCCATGTGTATCACCTTCCCCAACGACTGGAGACATGTTGTCCCCTGCTCATCCCCTTACATGTTTCCATCCCTCCCATTCTTCCTGCCCCTCAGGGAAAGGGACTGTAAACTGCTCTGTGATGTTCACACCGACTCACTCATTTCTGATCGTGAGCTACATGCTCTATTCTGTTTTATCAGATGGTAATCGGTTCTCACAATAACCTGGTGACACTGTGACATTTTCTCCTCTAAACCCTATTTATTTGGAAGGTCCATCATATAACTGATGGCTTCCTAGGACAAAAGAGCGTGGCCACCCCTGCCTGGAGGCGCAGCTCTCTGCGTCAGAACCCCCAACCCTGGTCTCCGGGTTCAGGGACTAGGACAGATGGACAGAGGACTCACTGCTGGAGGAAGGACTGACTACTAAGATCCTCCTAGGAAGACAAGGAGGGCTTTCCTGAGGAAGGAAGTAGTGTTCCCAGGGGTGGGGTGGGTTTTGGAATAACTAGATCGCTGGGGCCAGGAGGAGGTGGACACTCCCACCTCATCTTTCAGCCTCACACCTTCCAGGAAAGGAAGTGAGGACTCAGGTCACCAGGTCACCAGGGCACTGACTTGGTGAAAGACATCAACCCCCTCCCTCAGCGTCTCAGTTAATGTGGAGTCTATTGGTCTGTGTGAGGGCCCAGCATCTGCCTCTTTCAAGATCCCTCAGGGGACATGAGGGTGACCCTGGGGCAGGACTAGAGGGGAAGCTGATTTGCATGAGGCACCTTCTCCCCTAATGGGTGTGGGAGGCATGAAAAGGCCCAGGACTCACCCCTGCAGCCCAGGAGCCTGAGGAGCCGCATCCTGTGAGTGTCCCCACCATGGTTTGGATGGTGCTTCTGCTCCAGCTCCTGGCGCACAGCTCAGGTCAGAGGAAGGGCCTCTGCATCCTTGGGGGACACGGAACAGCAGGGTCTCAGGGTGACCTTCGTCCCTCATAACACCTGTCTCTCTCCTGTTGGTTTCAGGGGTGGATTCTCAGACTGTGGTGACCCAGGAGCCATCAATGTCAGTATCTCCAGGAGGGACAGTCACACTCACCTGTGGCCTCAGCTCTGGGGCCGTCTCTACTAGTAACTACCCCAGCTGGCACCAGCAGACCCCAGGCAAGCCTCCCCGCCTGCTCATCTACAGCACAGACAGCCGCTTTGATGGCGTCCCTGATCGCTTCTCTGGCTCCATCTCTGGGAACAAAGCTGCCCTCACCATCTCAGGAGCCCAGCCTGAGGATGAAGCCGACTATTACTGTAATTTGTACGTGGGTAGTGATGTTTACACAGTGATGTAAACCCACAGGGAAGTGCAACCAAAACCTCCTCATGGGCTCAGACTGACTCAGCCTGAGATGCAGAAAGAAGAGCGAGGGTGGAAATGGCCACACACCATGGGAAGAGGACATGTTCCATGACTCCATTTTCCTGTCCAGGAATTTTTGTCATGTCCCTCCTCCTACTCTCCCAGGGCGGGTCCATCTTGTCATGTGACTCCTGCAAGAATGGGCTTTCCCTCTTCCTCTCTGCCCATAGTTACAGGGATGAGGTCAGGTCCCAAGTGGATCAACCTACATGAGACTCAGAGATCTTATCAGTACCTATAAGACTTCCCTAACTTAAAGAGCAATCACAAGATATCCTCATTTATGAGTTCGACTGTGGAGACAAAGTAAATGTTTAGTTTGGCCTTGAAATGGCGCATTACCTGGCGCTTGTTAGAAATGCAATTCCCATGATAGACCCACTGAGACAGGAATGTGTTGTTGCCCCAGAATCTCTCTGTCCACAAGCTCTCCAGTAAAAGGCTCAACAGGAATGCTGGAGAAGCTCCTCGTTTTCCATTGTTACCTTCCTTCCTCCACATCAAATAATGAACTCAAAATGCATGAAAGACTGACATGTATGACTCAAAACGATAAAACTCCAAAAAAAACGTAGGCACTAAAATCTCTGACATTAATCTTACCAACATTTTCTCTAATTCAACTCAGACAAAGAAAGCAAAAGGAAAAATAAACCAAACGGACTACATCAAAGTAAAGAGTTTTTTTCACAGCAAAGGAAACCATCAACAAAACAAAAAGACAGCCTCCGGTGATATAATGGAAGTAGATATGCACCAATGATCATCCCATAAAGGGGTCCATGTCCCACATTTATAAAGAGCTCACACAACTCAACACCAAGATGAGAAACTAAATCCACAAAACAATCCAATTAAAAAATGGCAGAGGACCTGAATAGACTTCTCCAAACAGAACACACAGAGGCCAACAGACAGAGGAAAAGATACTCAACGTCACTGACCATCACAGAAATGTGAATTAAACCCACAATGCAATGCCACCTCGCATCCTCAGAATGGCTGTCATCAAATCCACAAACAACAAGTGTTGGCAAAGATGTGAAGAAAAGCGAACCCTCATGCACTGTTGGTGGGAATGCAGGTTTGGTGCCGTCACTCTAGAAAGCTGTATGGAGGGGCCTTAAAAAATTGCAGGCCAACCTGCCTCATTACCCAGAGATTCCACATCTGGTTTTTATCTGAAGAAACCCCAAAACACTATATTAAATAAATGCATGAGCCCTATGTTAACTGCAGCATTATTTACAATGGCGAAGGTATAGAAGCAACCCAGGTGCCCAACAAGAGAGGGGTGGATAGAAATGGTGGTCCATGTAAACAATGGAATATTACGCAGTTATAAAAACAGCACTGAAACCTATGGCACCATGGATGGAATATGGAGTATTATGCTGAGTAAAGTAAGTCAGACGGAGAAACACAAACACCAGATGATTTCACTCATCTGTGGAACGTAAAGACCAAAATAAACAAACAAAAAAAATTGGTGTGGACTCAGAGTACAAACTAATGGTTTCTTGCCGGCAGGGGGTCAGGAGACCGAGTGAAAAGGTCGGAGGGATAAAGTACTAATTGCTGCTTCCCAAACAGGGACGGGAAAGTGAACGCACAGCACAGGGAAGCCAGACAATAGCCTTGTGATAGCCCTGTGCGGTGCCAGCGGGGCCCAGGCACCAGGGACACTTTGTAAAGCACAGGATTGTGCAACCCCTATGCTGTGCACGTGACACCGATACAACATCATATTAAATGTGAACTAGAGATAAAGAATAAAAGTGTGTGTGTTTTTTTTAAAGCAGAGGTCCGCTTATGTGGCCTGGGAGACCGAGGTGACCTCACCCAGGCCCTGTGTGTCCCCTGCTCCCTGCCTTGGCCTGGATGTTTATTCTCTGACCCCTGACACCTGAGGAATCTGGGTGTTTCTTCCTGGAAATCACACTGTGAGGAGCCTGTGATCTCCAGGCTCCGGGCCCCTCCCCAGGAAGGACAGGGCTCTCAGAGGAGGCGCACTTCCTCCAGTTTATCCCGAGGCCTCTCCCTCTTTCCTCTCTGCGTTCTGCTGCTGTTGTTGGGATGATTGTGATCAAGGTTAGTTGATTTGGCCCTAAACCTTAGAAACCGAATTCCCATTCAATCCATGGGTATCCTAACAAATACACTTAAGGCCAAAAAGACTGGCGAACAGAAAGTGAGGACTTCTACATCCCATGAGGGAGAAGAGAACTCCACAGCGGGGTAGAGTTCATGAACATTAACACAGTTTTATGTCAAACCTTGTCCTGAACATAATGACAAAACTAGAGAAACACAACCTAAATAGCTCAAGAGCCCAAAGCAGGTATGGGCAGTGTAATGTTCCAGAGTAAATGAGAACCTGCAGAAGTCACCAAAGAACAGAAGACACTTGCTCCCTGACATCGTTGTATTCTCCTGGCGAAGGCAGAGGGAAAAAGCCAAGACAAGTCCCCTGGGGGCTGGGACTCTGAAAGGAGCCCCTCACAACAGCCATAGAGACAACAACAACAACCATGAATTTCACCCTAAAGCAGCAGTTCTCAACCTGTGGGTCGCGACCCCTTTGGCGGTCAAATGACCCATTCACAGGGGTTGCCTAAGACCATCCTGCATATCAGATATTTACATTATGATTCATCACAGTAGCAGCATTACAGTTATGAAGTAGCAGAGAAAATAATTTTATGGCTGGGTCACAACATGAGGAACTGTATTTAAAGGGCCAGAAGGTTGCCGAAACCGGTTTGGCTCAGTGGATAGAGCGTCGGCCTGCGGACTGAAGGGTCCTGGGTTCGTTTCCAATCAAGGGCATGTACCTGGGTTGCGGGCATATCCCCAGTGGGGGATGTGCAGGAGGCAGCTGATCGATGTTTCTCTCTCATCGATGTTTCTAACTCTCTATCTTTCTCCCTTCCTCTCTGTAAAAAATCAATAAAATATTAAAAAAAAAAAACAAAAAAACAAAAAAATAAAATAAAGGGCCAGAAGGTTGAGAACCACTGTGTTACAATGAACCTACTGCATTTAACTGTTGGCTTCCTAGGACACAGGCGAGTTGCAATCATGTGGGCAGTGCAGCCCTGTGTGTCGCACACTCAGCCTTGGTCTACTCCCCGGTGATACTCATTCGGGACTGTGTCAGGGGGAGACCCTGACCCTTCACTCCCCAGACACCAGCGCTATGATTTCCCCGGGGCCTGACTCCCTGTAGGAGAGAGACCTGCCTGCTAAGCTCCTTCACATAAGACAGGCAGGGCAGTCACTGAAGAAGGAAGAGCATTTTCCCAGAAATGGGGTCAGATTTGGGATGAACTAGATTGCTGGGCCCCGGAGGTAAACACAGTTATCCGGTCATGTCGCCCACAGTCATTTCTAGAAAACAAATTTAGGATTGAGCTGACCATGGTCGTGGGGGCACTGATTTGGTGACAGAAGTCAGGTTTCCTCCTTCAGTGTCTGAGTCACCTTGTAGTCACTGGTGAGGTCGCAGCATCTGCCCCTTTCAATAAACCCCCAGGGAACAGCAGGGTGACCCTGGGGCAGGACTAGAGGGGAAGCTGATTTGCATGAGGCCCTTCTCCCCTAATGGGTGAGGGAAGCATGAAAAGGCCCAGGACTCCCCCATGCAGCCCAGGAGCCTGAGGAGCCACATCCTGTGAGTGTCCCCACCATGGTCTGGACGGTGCTTCTGCTCCAGCTCCTGGCACACAGCTCAGGTCAGAGGAAGGGCCTCTGCATCCTTGGGGGGCACAGAACAGCAGGGTCTCAGGGTGACCTTGGTCCCTCATAACACCTGTCTCTCTCCTGTTGGTTTCAGGGGCATTTTCTCAGACTGTGGTGACCCAGGAGCCATCAATGTCAGCATACCCAGGAGGGACAGTCACACTCACCTGTGGCCTCAGCTCTGGGGCCATCTCTAGTGGTAACAACCTTAGCTGGTTACAGCAGACCCCAGGCAAGCCTCCACGCCAGCTCATCTACTACACAAACAACCGCCCCTCTGGGGTCCCTGCCCGCTTCTCTGGCTCCATCTCTGGGAACAAAGCCACCCTCACCATCTCGGGGGTCCAGTCTGAGGACGAGGCTGAGTACTACTGTTCTCTGTACTTCGGTGGTAGTACTGATACTTACACGGTGATGTAAACCCACAGGGAAGTGCAACCAAAACCTGCTCATGGGCTCAGACTGGCTTAGCCTGAAATGCAGAAGGAAAGAGCGAGGGTGAAAATGGCTGTTCCTCTCTTCCCCTCTCCATGAAAATCAGTAGAAAAAATACCCTCAGGTGAGGATTAGCAACAACAACCAAATTCCAAGGAAGACTGCCCATGACCCAGTGACTCCACATCTGGGTGTATTTCTGAAGGAACCGGAAGCACTGATTGGAAGGAGTTCATGCACCCCATGCTCCCTGCAGCCTTCTTTCCAATGGCCAAGCTATGGGAGCGACTCAGTGCCCGTCAGGAGAAAGGCGGATGGAAAGAGCTGGTACCTCTATATAGTGGAACTTTACCCGGTTATAGAAAAACAACAATGAAAGCCTATGACACCGTGGATGGACCTGAGGGTATTAGGCAAAGTAAAGTAAGTCAGAGGGAGAAAAACAAACACCAGATGATTCCACCCCCATGTGGAACCTAAAGAACAAAAGAAATCAATGAACAAAATAAACAGACTCATAGATTCAGAGACAGAGTGATGTTTGCCAGAGGAAAGGGGTGATGGAGGAGTGAGTGAAGACGTTGAAGGGAGTAAGAGGTATAAATTGGTTATAAAATAGCCCAGGCATGTAGGTCCAGCATAGAGTAGTGATGGCGAACCTTTTGAGCTCGGCGTGTCAGCATTTTGAAAAACCCTAACTTAACTCTGGTGCCATGTCACATATAGAAATTTTTTGATATTTGCAACCATAGTAAGGTTTATATATTTTTAAAAAATATTTCTTTCCTTTTTTCAAGAGATAATTCTTTTTTTAAATATATTTTATTGATTTTTTACAGAGAGGAAAGGAGTGGGATAGAGAGTTAGAAACATTGATGAGAGAGAAATGTTGATCAGCTGCCTCCTGCACACTCCCCACTGGGGATGTGCCCCCAACCAAGGTACATGCCCTTGACCGGAATTGAGCCTGGGACCCTTGAGTCTGCAGGCCGACGCTCTATCCACTGAGCCAAACAGGCTAGGGCAAGATTTATATATATATATATATTTTTAAATGTATTTTATTGATTTTTTACAGAGAGGAAGGGAGAGAGATAGTCAGAAACATCGATGAGAGAGAAACATCGATCAGCTGCCTCCTGCACATCTCCTACTGGGGATGGGCCCGCAACCCAGGTACATGCCCTTGGCCGGAATTGAACCCGGGACCCCCCAGTCCACAGGCGGACGCTCTATCTACTGAGCCAAACCGGTTTCGGCAAGATTTATATTTTTGATATTGATTGTATAGATTTAAATGCCATTTAACAAAGAAAAATCAACCAAAAAAATGAGTTCGCGTGTCACCACTCACACGCGCGTCATAGGTTCACCATCAGAGCTCTAGGTCCATCCACAGTGTCATAAGATTCAATGTTGTTGTTTTTATAACTGAGTCATATTTCATTTTATGTCACCCCGTGCACTGTAAAAACATTACGGCACTAGACAAATGCATTTTAACCCCTCAAGAGCCAAAAGAAGGTATTGTCAGTATAACGTTCAAGGATAAAGGAGAAGCTACAGGACTAATCTGGAACACAGACATGTCTCCCTTCATGTCATTATAGTCGCCAGGCAAAGGCAGAGGCAAAAAGCCCAGACATGCCCATGAGGGCCCAGAATGTCACAACCAATACAGAGACAACAGCAACAGCAAAAACCAAGAATTTCACCCTGAAAGGATGACCAAGTGGAATCATGACCAGGTAGGAACTGACAGGCTTTCTGGGGAACCTTAAGCCTCAAACTTTGCTCCAAATGCTCATGCACCAGAAATTAACCCAGCGGCCAGGCAGACAGAGGGAAAGCCAACAAGCAGGTTCCTTTAAGGTCTGGGACCGCAGCGTGTCATTTACTTTAGTGCGGGTCCCGAGGAACCTGAGGAAATAACGGGTGAACCCCAGCATCAGGGGTGGGACCTGCTCATCCTCCTGCCTGGGGAGTGGCCTCAGGGAGATCACAGAGCCCTCCCAGGAGGCCTGGGTGGAGGAAATGGGCTGGAGGACATGTGATCTGGGACCAGCAGGGGGCGCTGGTGCACTGGGACTGAGAGCTCAGGGCTGGGGGCCAGGCAGCTGGGAACACACTCTACTGGCCCCTGCACACTTGGGCAGGCAGGTCCTCACTCAAGTGTGACTTCCCTGCACCTGGGCCCAGGAGCCCCAAGAGCCCTCAGCACTGACAGCCACACTTGTCTCATATCCCACCCCTCCCTCATGGAGTCGTTGTCCAAGCGTCATTCACAGACAAAGAGAGAGAAGCAATCACACAAAAAAGGTAATTTTGTGGAAGAATTGTGACCTATGGAAAATTGAATTGACCATGCCAGTTTAATACGTAGATGATTGGCTAGTGATTCCAACATAAACACCATAAATCACAGTGTCATTATCCCTCTGATGGAAGCCAGTGTGTGTATTACCTTCCCCAACGACTGCAGACATGTTGTCCCTGCTCATCCCCTTATATTTCTCCATCCCTCCCATTCTTCCCCCACCTCAGGGAAAGGGACTGTAAACTGTTCTGTGATGTTCACACCGACTTGCTCACACTCAGTGTTGATCTCATTTCTGATCATGACACACATGCTCCTATTTTGTTATGTCAGACGTTAATAGGTTTCTCACAATATCATGGTGACATTTTATCCTCAAAACCCTATTTAATTGGAAAGTACACCACATAACTGATGGCTTCTTGGGACAAAAGCGAGTGGGCACCCCTGCTTGACAGGGCAACAGTCTGTATCAGCACACCCAACCATGGTCCCCAGATCTTTGTTCCTGGTACAGGGACTGACATGGCTGCACAGAGGACTCACCGCTAGAGGGAGGGCTGACTGCTAAGATCCTCCAAAGACAAGGAGGGGTTTCCCTGAGGAGGGAAACAATGTTCCTGGGAATGGGGTTGGATTTGGGAAGAACTAAAGTGCTGGGGGAGGAGGGGCGGATACTCCCACCTCACCCTTCAGCCTCAGACCCTCCAGAGAAGGAAGTTAGGACTCAGGTCACCAGGACACCAGGGCACTGACTTGGTGAAAGACATCAACCCCCTCCCTCAGCGTCTCAGTTAATGTGGAGGCTATTGGTCTGTGTGGGGGACCAGCATCTGCCCCTTTCAAGATCCCCCAGGGGACAGCAGGGTGCCCCTGGGGCAGGACTAGAGAGGAAGCTGATTTGCATGAGGCCCTTCTCCCCTAATGGGTGAGGGAGGCATGAAAAGGCCCAGGACTCCCCCCTGCAGCCCAGGAGCCTGAGGAGCCGCATCCTGTGAGTGTCCCCACCATGGTCTGGACAGTGCTTCTGCTCCAGCTCCTGGCGCACAGCTCAGGTCAGAGGAAGGGCCTCTGCATCCTTGGGGGACACGGAACAGCAGGGTCTCAGGGTGACCTTTGTCTCTCCTAACACCTGTCTCTCTCCTGTTGGTTTCAGGGGTGGATTCTCAGACTGTGGTGACCCAGGAGCCGTCAGTGTCAGTATCTCCAGGAGGAACAGTCACACTCACCTGTGGCCTCAGCTCTGGGGCCGTCTCTAGTGGTAACTACCCCAGCTGGTACCAGCAGACCCCAGGCAAGCCTCCAGGCATGCTCATCTACCAAACAAACAACCGCCCCTCTGGGGTCCCTGACCGCTTCTCTGGCTCCATCTCTGGGAACAAGGCCGCCCTCACCATCTCGGGGGCCCAGCCTGAGGATGAAGCCGACTATTACTGTGCTCTGTACATGGGTAGTTACGTTTACACGGTGATGTAAACCCACAGGGAAGTGCAACCAAAACCTTCTCATGCGCTCAGACTGGCTCGGCTTTTGATGCAGAAAAAGACTGAGGTTGGAAATGGCCAACACACCATGGGAAGGGGGCTCCCTGGTCCCATTTTGTTTCTAGGATCGTGGTCATGTGCCTCCTCAGTCTCTCCCAGGACGTGTCAATCTCTTCATGAGACTCCAGCAAGAACGGGCTTTCCCTCTTCGTCTCCGCCCATAGTTGCAGGCAAGGGCTCAGCTCCCAACTGGATCAGCCTACAGTGAGAGCCAGAGACCCCACTGTGAGGTGTAAGTCTCCTCTGACTCAAAGAGCATTGACGACACAGCCTCAGTCATGAATTCCACTGTGGAGACAACGTTGATATTCATTTTGGCCTTGAAATGGGGGCATTAGCTCGGGTTGTTAGAAAGGCAATTCATTGATAGATCCACTGAGTCAGGGACTCTGTTCTTGTCCCAGAAACTCTATGCCCATAAGCTTCCAGGAGGAGGTTCAACATGAATGCTGGAGAAGCACCTCTCCTTCCATTGTTACCTTCCTTCCTCCACATCAAATGATAATTTCAAAATGGATTAAAGACTGAAATGTAAGACTCAAAACCATAAACTCCCAAAACAATGTAGGCACGAAAATCTCTGACATTAATCTTAACATTTTCTCTAATGCATCTCCTCAGACATGGAAAGCAAAAGGAAGAATAAACCAAAGGGACTACATCAAAGTAAAGAGCTTTTTGCAAAATGAAGGAAACCACCAACTAAACAAAAAGACAACCTACTGAGTGGAAGCAGATATTCACCAATGATCATCCCATGAAGGGGTCCATGTCCCACATTTATAAAGAGCTCACGCAACTCCACACCAAGAAGAGAAAGCAAACCCACAAAACAATCCAATTAAAACGTGGGCAGAGGACCTGAACAGACTTCTCCAAACAGAACACACAGAGGCCAACAGACAG
This sequence comes from Myotis myotis, assembly GCF_014108235.1. Taxonomy (NCBI): domain Eukaryota; kingdom Metazoa; phylum Chordata; class Mammalia; order Chiroptera; family Vespertilionidae; genus Myotis; species Myotis myotis. The sequence goes on along the minus strand of NW_023416388.1, from coordinate 83,874 downwards.
AGGAAAAGATACTCAACATCACTGACCATCACAGAAATGTAAATTAAACCCACAATGCAATGCCACCTCGCATCCTCACAATGGCTGTCATCAAATCCACAAACAGCAATTGTTGGCAAAGATGTGTAGAAAAGCGAATCCTCATGCACTGTTGGTGGGAATGCAGATGGCGCCGTCACTCTAGAAAGCTGTATGGAGGGGCCTTAAAAAACTACAGGCCAACCTGCCTCATTACCCAGCGATGCCACCTCTGGTATTTATGTGAAGAAACCCAAACGCTGACGTGAAGAACTGCATGCGCCCCGTGCTCCCTGCAGCGTCACTGACAATGGCCACGCTGTGGAAGCACCCAGGTGCCCACAGGGACCTAGAGGGGATGGTGCTGAGTAAAGTAGGTCAGACAGAGAAACACAACACCATAACATTTCACTCAAATGAGGAATGTCAAGGACAAATAAATAAGCAAAGTAAATTGAGTCTGAACAGATAGTTTCCTGAAGGCAGGGGGTCAGGAGACTGAATGAAAAAGTCGGAGGGATAAAGTACTAATTGCTGCTTCCCAAACAGGGACGGGAAAGTGAACGCACAGCACAGGGAAGCCAGACAATAGCCTTGTGACCACCCTGTGAGGTGCCAGGTGGGCCCAGGTAACAGGGACACTTTGTAAAGCACAGGATTGTGCAACCCTATGCTGTGCATGTGACAACAATACAGCATAATATTAAATGTGAACTAGAGTTAAAGAATAAAAACTTTTTGTTGTTGTTTTTTTTTTTTTTTTTTTTAAAGCAGAGGTCCGCTTATGTGGCCTGGGAGACCGAGGTGACCTCACCCAGGCCCTGTGTGTCCCCTGCTCCCTGCCTTGGCCTGGATGTTCATTCTCTGACCCCTGACACCTGAGGAATCTGGGTGTTTCTTCCTGGAAATTACACTGTGAGGAGCGTGTGATCTCCAGGCTCCGGGCCCCTCCCCAGGAAGGACAGGGCTCTCAGAGGAGGCGCACTTCCTCCAGTTTATCCTGAAGCCTCTCCCTCTTTCCTCTCTGCGTTCTGCTGTTGTTGTTGGGATGATTGTGATCAAGGTTAGTTGATTTGGTTCTAAACCTTAGACCCAATTCCCATTCAATCCATGGATATCCTCACACATATACTTAAGGCCAAAAAGATTGGAGAACAGAAAGTGAGGACTTCTACATCCCATGAGGGAGAAGAGAACTCCACAGCGGGGTAGAGTTTCATGCATATTAACACACTTTGTATGTCAAACCTTGTCTGAAAATAATGACAAAACTAGAGAAACACATCTTAAATAGCTCAAGAGCTGAATGGAAGTATTGCCTATATATCGTTCCAGAATAAATGAGAACCTGCAGAAGTCACCAAAGAATAGAAGACACTTGTTCCCCAACATCGTCATATTCTCCTGGCGAAGGCAGAGGGAAAAAGCCAAGACAAGTCCCCTGAGGGCTGGGACTCTGACAGGAGCCCCTCACAACAGCCACAGAGACAACAACAACAACCACATATTTCACCCTAAAGGATCACCAAGGGGAATCAAGACCAGGTAGGAACTGACAGGCTTTCTGGGGAACATTAAGTGTCCATCTTTGCTCCAAATGCTCATGCACCAGAAATTAACCCAGCGGCCAGGCAGACAGAGGGAAAGCCAACAAGCAGGTTCCTTAAGGTCTGGGACCGCAGCGTGTCATTTACTTTAGTGCGGGTCCCGAGGAACCTGAGGAAATAACGGGTGAACCCCAGCATCAGGGGTGGGACCTGCTCATCCTCCTGCCTGGGGAGTGGCCTCAGGGAGATCACAGAGCCCTCCCAGGAGGCCTGGGTGGAGGAAATGGGCTGGAGGACAGGTGCTCTGGGACCAGCAGGGGGCGCTGGTGCACTGGGACTGAGAGCTCAGGGCTCTGGGCCAGGCAGCTGGGAACACACTCTACTGGCCCCTGCACACTTGGGCAGGCAGGTCCTCACTCAAGTGTGACTTCCCTGCACCTGGGCCCAGGAGCCCCAAGAGCCCTCAGCTCTGATACCCACACTTGTCTCCTATCCCACCCCTCCCTCATGAAGTCATTGTCCAGGCCTCATTCACAGGCAGAGAGATGCAATCACACCACAAAAAATATTTTACTTGAAGAAACATGACCTATGAGAAAATTGAATTGACTATGCCAGTTTTAATGCATAGATGATTGGCTAGTGATTCCAAAATAAACACCATAAATCACAGTGTCATTTACCCTCTGATGGACGCCAGTGTGTGTATCACCTTCCCCAACGACTGGAGACATGTCATCCCCTGCTCATCCCCTTACATGTCTCCATCCCTCCCATTCTTCCTGCCCCTCAGGGAAAGGGACTTCTATACTGTTCTTGATTTCACAAGGACTCGCTCACCACAATGCTGATCTCATTTCTGATCATTAGCTACATGCTCCTAATTTGTTATATCAGAGGTTAAACGGTTTCTCATAATATCATGGTGACACTGGGACATTTTCTCCTCAAATCCCTGTTTAATTGGAAGGTAAATCATATAACTGATGGCTTCTTAGGACAAAAGAGAGTGGCCACCCCTTCCTGGCTACCCAAAATGTCTGTGTCTGGACCCCCAACCCTGGTCCCCAGTTCTCTTTTCCTAGTATAGGGACTAACACGGCTGGACAGAGGACTCACTGCTGGAGGGAGGACTGTCTGCTAAGATCCTCCAAAGAAGACAAGGAGGGGTTTCACTGACGAAGGAAGCAGTGTTCCTGAAAATGGGTTCTGTTTGAGAAGAACTAGATTGCTGGGGCCAGGAAGGGGCGGACACTCCCACCTCATCCTTCAGCCTCACACCCTCCGGGGAAGGAAGTGAGGACTCAGGTCACCAGGACTCCAGGGCACTGACTTGGTGACAGAATCAACCCCCTCCCTCAGCATCTCAGTTAATGTGGAGTCTATTGGTCTGTGTGAGGGCCCAGCATCTGCCCCTTTCCAGATCTCCCAGGGGACAACAGGGTGCCCCTGGGGCAGGACTAGAGGGGAAGCTGATTTGCATGAGGCACCTTCTCCCCTAATGGGTGAGGGAGGCATGAAAAGGCCCAGGTCTCCCCACCGCAGCCCAGGAGCCTGAGGAGCCGCATCCTGTGAGTGTCCCCACCATGGTCTGGACGGTGCTTCTGCTCCAGCTCCTGGCGCACAGCTCAGGTCAGAGGAAGGGCCTCTGCATCCTTGGGGGACACGGAACAGCAGGGTCTCAGGGTGACCTTGGTCCCTCATAACACCTGTCTCTCTCCTGTTGGTTTCAGGGGTGGATTCTCAGACTGTGGTGACCCAGGAGCCGTCAATGTCAGTACCTCCAGGAGGGACAGTCACACTCACCTGTGGCCTCAGCTCTGGGGCCGTCTCTAGTGGTAACTACCCCAGCTGGTACCAGCAGACCCCAGGCAAGCCTCCCCGCATGCTCATCTACAACACAAACAACCGCCCCTCTGGGGTCCCTGATCGCTTCTCTGGCTCCATCTCTGGGAACAAAGCCGCCCTCACCATCTCGGGGGCCCAGCCTGAGGACGAGGCTGACTATTACTGTGCTCTGTACCTGGGTAGTGGCATTCACACAGTGATGTAAACCCACAGGGAAGTGCAACCAAAACCTCCTCATGGGCTTAGACTGGCTCAGCCTTTGATGCAGAAAAAGCCTGAATGTCGAAATGGCCACACACCATGGGAAGGGGGCTCCCTGGCTCCATTCTCCTGTCCAGGGATTCATGAGGTCATGTGCCTCCTCAGTTTTTCCCAGGACTGGTCCATCTCGTCATGTAACTCCTGCAAGAATGGGTTTTCCCTCTTCCTCTCTGCCCATAGTTACAGGGACGGCTCAGCTCCCAACTGTATAAACCTACAGTGAGACTCAGAAATATAAGCAATACGTATAAGTCTCCCCTAATTTAAAGAGCAATAACAAGATATCATCATTCATAAATTTGACTGTGGAGACAAAGTTAATGTTTATTTTGGCCTTGAAATGTAGCATTACATGTAGTTGTCAGAAATGCAATTCCCATGCTAGACCCACTGAATTAGAAACGTGTTGTTGTCCCAGAATCTCTCCGTCCACACGCTCTCCAGGAGGAGGTTCCAGATGAATGCTGGAGAAGCTCCTCTCCTTCCATTGTTACCTTCCTTCCTCCACATCAAAGAATAAACTCAAAATGCATGAAAGACTGAAATGTAAGCCTCCAAACCATAAAACTCTGGAAAATATATAGGTTCTAAAATCTCTGACATTAATCTTACCAACATTTTCTCTAATGCATCTCCTCAGACCGGAAAGCAAAAGGAAAAATAAACCAAAGGGACTACATCAAAGGAAAGAGCTTGTTGCACAGCAAAGGAAACCATCAACAAAACAAACGGCAACCTACTGAGTGGAAGTAGATATTCACCAATGATCATCCCATGAAGGGGTCCATGTCCCACATTTATAAAGAGCTCACACAACTCAACACCAAGAAGAGAAAGCAAACCCACAAAACAATCCAATTAAAACATGGGCAGAGGACCTGAACAGACTTCTCCAAACAGAACACACAGAGGCCAACAGACAGAGGAAAAGATACTCAACATCACTGACCATCACAGAAATGTAAATTAAACCCACAATGCAATGCCACCTCGCATCCTCAGAATGGCTGTCATCAAATCCACAAACAACAAGTGCTGACAAAGATGTGAGGAAGAGTGAACCCTCATGCACTGTTGGTGGGAATGCAGATGGTGCCGTGACTCTAGAAATCTGTATGGAGGGGCCTTAAAAAACTACAGGCCAACCTGCCTCATTACCCAGCGATGCCACATCTGGTATTTATGTGAAGAAACCCAAACACTGATGTAAAGAAATGCATGCACCCTGTGCGCCCTGCAGCGTCACTGACAATGGCTGCGCTGTGGAAGCACCCAGGTGCCCACAGGGACCTAGAGGGGATTGTGCTGAGTAAAGTAGGTCAGACAGAGAAACACAAACACCGTAACATTTCACTCAAATGTGGAATGTCACACCCATGACCTCTCCTTCTCCCCTCTTCGTGTTTTGTTCTTGTTGTTGGGATGATACATGATAAATATTAATTGATTTGGACCTAAACCTTATAAATCCAATTCCCATTAAATCCAGGGAGCTCTTAACAAATATACTTGAAAAGACCAGCGAAGATTAGAGAATAGAAAATGTGGACTTTTAAACTGCATAATGGAGAAAAAACTCTAAAAAGGGGTAGAGTTTCATTCATATTAATATTCTTTTTATGTCAACCCTTGTATTGCCAATGTAATATTCAAGAATACATGAGACCCAGCCACCCTGGCTCAGTGGTTGAGCATTGACCTATGAACCAGGAGGTCATGGTTCGATTCCCTGTTACGGCACATGCCTGGGTTTAGGGCTCGATCCCCAGTGTGGGGTGTGCAGGAGGCAGCCAATGAATGCTTTTCTCTCATCATTGATGATTCTCTCTCTCTCTCTCCCTCTCTTTTCCTCTCTGAAATCAATAAAAATATAATTAAATTTTAAAAAATGATAACATACAGAAGTAATCAAAGAACACAAGACACTTTTCCCTGCCATCATTATCATCTCCTGGCAAAGGTAGAGGGAAAGAGCTAGGATGTCCCCTGGGGGCTGGGACTCTAACGGGGTGGGGGGGGAGGGGCCCTCACAACAACCACAGAAACAACAATGACCAAGAATTTCACCAAGTGGAATCACCAAGTGCAATCATGACCAGGTAGGAACTGACGGGCTTTCTGGGGAACTTTAAGCCACAAACTTTGCTCCAAATGCTCATGCACCAGAAATTAACCCAGCGGCCAGGCAGACAGAGGGAAAGCCAACAAGCAGGTTCCTTTAAGGTCTGGGACAGTAGCGTGTCATTTACTTTTGTACAGGTCCTGAGTAACCTGAGGAAATAACGGGTCAACCCCAGCATCAGAGATGGCACCTGCTCATTCTCCTGCCTGGGGAGTGGCCTCAGGAAGATCACAGAGCCCTTGATTGTTGAAAGGAAAAAGGGTTATTACCATTCCTGCTGCAGAGTTCCAAGCACCATGCGTAATTTCTACAGGACGTCACCAGGGGGCGCTGTGGCTCTTCTCAGAGCTGCAAGGCCTGAAGCCAACTCACATGGTTCTAATTGAGTGGGCCCTGCGCCCGTGCCCGTGGCCTGGGTGTGAGGTGACAGCAGGTGCTTCCCCTCAAGGGACAGACTCAGAGCCCACAGCCTCCACAGCCTCCTCCTCACAGTGAAGCTTCAAACGGGGCCCAGGACCCAGAACTGGAGGGTCCTGTGGGCTCACATTTGCATAATGACCAGCAAACACCCCCTGTGCCCAGGAGGCCGGGAGGAGATAAAGGGACACCCGAGACCAGCACCTGCAAGAGACCAAGGCACCTTGGAAAGCCTCCACCATGAGCTGGACTGCCCTCCTCCTCCTCCTCGCTCTCTGCCCAGGTTCAGGGCCATTTCAGAGACCAGCCTGTGGAGGGGCCCCTCGGCTTCTGTTCCTTATCCCTGACATGTGTCTGCTTCTATTTCAGGGTCCAGGTCTCAGGCTGTGGTGACTCAGGAGCCCTCAGCGACCGTGTCCCCCGGAGGGACAGTCACTCTCACCTGTGGCTCCAGCACAGGGGCTGTCACTGATGGTCTCTACCCGTACTGGATCCAGCAGAAGCCTGGCCAGATCCCCAGGACACTCATTTATAACACAAACAAGAAATACTCCTGGACGCCGGCCCGGTTCTCAGGCTCCATCCAAGGGGGCAAAGCTGCCCTGACCCTCTCAGGGGCGCAGCCTGAGGACGAGGCCGAGTACTACTGCTGGTTACACTTCAGTGGTGCTCACCACAGTGAGTGACCCTGATGGGGAACCAGGACATAAACCTGAGCTTGGCTGAGTGTGGGTACAAACATGGTCCTGTGATACTGGCATCACGTAACAGACATCTGAGCTCTCAGGGGAGCTTAAACATTGACCATCCGTAGAGAGAAGGTGAGGGGAAGGGTCTGAATTGATTCCATTCCTGTTTTAACCCTAAAGTGGAGGGAAAAGAGATGAGCAACTAAGGTACAAAAAGCAGAATTCATTTATTTTATTTTATAGAAGAAACAATATCTGCTGGATCAGAACTAAGGACTAAGGTCAAACACATTTCTTCCAGATAAAAGCATCTCCAATGTTCATTGCCAGCTACGAGCAAAGGAAAGAAACCCTCCTCTCATATGTTTCTGAAGTTGTTTTATTGTAATATAATGCACTTAATAACTATATTGCATATATTTAAAATATATTGAAAAGTATACATCCGTAGCCAGTTTGGCTCAGTGGATAGTCGGCCTGTGGACCAAAGAGTCCAGGTTTGATTAGGTCAAGGGCACGTACCTGGGTTGCAGGCTCCTCCCCGGCCTGGACCCTGGTCGGGGCGTATGCAGGAGTCAACCAATCAATGTGTTTCTCTCACATCAAAAGTTCTCTCGGTCTTTCTCTCTCTCTTCCACTCTCTCTGAAAATCAATGGAAAAATATCCTTGGGTGAATGTAAAATAAAATAAAGTAAATAAAATAAAATAAAATAAAATAAAATAAAATAAAATGTATAAACATTTTTAAATGATTCTTCTTCCCTAATGTTCTTGGTTAAATTGTGTCTCCCACCCCCAAAAAGATATGTTAAAGTTATACTCCTCAGGACCTAAGAATGTCACCTTATTTGGAAACAGGGTCAGGGGGAAAAAAGATAAGAACACAGGGTCGATGCCGATGTAATTAGTGAAGATGAGGCCATGCTGGAGTGGGGTGGCCTCCTAATGCCATGTGGCTGGAGTCCTGATAGCAAGAAGCCCCATGAAGACACGGGGAGCACTTTGAGGAGATGGAGGCGGAGACTGGGTGACGCAGCTGCAAGCCAAGGAAGGCCCAAATTGCTGGTGTGGCTCAGTGGTTGAACCTCGACCTATGAACCAGGAGGTCATGGTTCAATTCCTGGTCAAGGCACATGCCTGGGTTTCAGGCTCAATCCCTAATGTGGGGCGTGCAGGAGGCAGCCGATCAATGATTCTCTCTCATCATTGATATTTCTGTCTCTCTCTCTCCCTATCATTTCCTCTCTGAAACAAATATATATATATTTAAATAAAAGTTTGGTAGAATTCAGAAATAAAATAAGCTTAGCATGAAGTTTTCATTTCTGGACGGCATTTTACCTACCAACTAAGTTTCCTTAATAACCATAGGACTATTATTTGGGTTATCAATTGTAAGTGAGTTTTGATCATCTTAATATTTACCGTGGTTGTGTAAGTTGTTAACATCAGGGGAGATTTGGTGAAGGATATGTGTACTATCTTTGCAACATTTCTGTGCATCTAAAATCACTCCAAAATAAAAAGCTGAAGTAAGCCCATCTCATTTCCTTCTCCCGAATTTACTCACTAACACCTGTTGAACTAGATCCCAGGTCTGGCTGTAAAACCTTCCACATTCAATCTTGGAGCGTTTGTATTTTCCAGGTAGTCATCTCTAAATAAAAATATAAAAAATAATGCTCACCTTATGCCTACTTTTCATGGGTACAATGAACCTCCGCTGAAGCTTGACATTTAAAATACAGACCTTCAGATGGAAACCAGGCAAAGGAAGAGGCCCGCGAGGAGGGCCCGAAAGAATTCCAAGTGCCAGCGTCCCCCGTCTCCGCCCAGTGGGGTAGGTCACGGACAATGCGAACGCCTCCTGGCATCCAGGTGCCACACTCTGCACGGAGTACTGCCCACCAGGAGAGTTCACCCAAGCTCGGCGCCCAGAGGTTTTCTGGGGGGACTTGGTCGTGTTGACCATTCACACAGATGACTTTAGTCTCCACCCGTTTGGCCGTAAAACATTTAACCCTCTGTCTTTGGTCTTTTTCTTTTAATTCTCTAAAGCAGTCTTCGGCAAACTGCGGCTCGCGAGCCACATGCGGCTCTTTGGCCCCTTGAGTGTGGCTCTTCCACAAAATACCGACTTCTGCGCATGGGCCACGAAGTTTCAATCGCACTGTACGTGCGCGCCCGCCCGCACATGGTATTTTGTGGAAGAGCCACACTCAAGGGGTCAAAGAGCCGCATGTGGCTCGCGAGCCGCAGTTTGCCGACCACTGCTCTAAAGTAAATAATTCTGACTAAAACCAGCTGTCTATTCCATGTAAGGCTCAAAATAAATAATGTCAACAGCGTCAGTTGGCCATGAAATCATTCCTTGAGTCATGCAAAACACTCCGATAAGACATGAAGGCCTTGTAACACTGACACTGACCCTGGGGTAGGATTTCAACAACAACCGGAGGAAGATGTACGAACAGGAATGAGCCAAGAGGAGACAAGCAATGGATGCAGGATGGCCTGGGAAACAACAGCTGCGATGCTAACAAGTAAGTCAGCAGTTAATTTCATAACTGAGAGGACACCACACACTCTCAGCCCAAGAAGGCCGCCAGGGGGCACTATGGATCTTCTCAGCGGCCTTGAACTTCAAGTGGCTCCAATTCAATGGACGATGAAGGGTTGCTCCCTGGCCTGTATAACAGCTTAGAGCAGCTGTTTCCTCCCACAGGGTAGACGCACAACCTCCACCCACCCCTGGCTTACCCGCTGGCTGTGTAGCTGCTCCCAGGGCTGAGGACCTGGGTGGTGGACGTCAGTGGTGGCAGGCTCAGATTTGCATAAGGCGAGCCTCCAACACACCCCTTCACACAGCAGCTCAGTAGGAGATAAAGAGTCAGCAGAGAGGCCAGCCCCAGCTCAGAGCCAGGGGGCCCTTCTAACGTCTGCACCATGGCCTGCACCCCTCTCCTCCTCCTCCTCTTCCTCACTCACTGCCTAGGTGAATACAGACCCCCATACCAGCCACTGGAGGGGTCCCTCTGCCTTTGTTCCTTATCCCTGACAGGTGTCTGCTTTTGGTTTCAGAGTCCAGGTCTCAGGCTGTGGTCACCCAGGAGCCCTCAGCGACCGTGTCCTCGGGAGGGACAGTCACTCTCACCTGTGGCTCCAGCACAGGGGCTGTCACCGATGGTCACTATCCGTACTGGTTCCAGCAGAAGCCTGACCAGGCTCCCAGGACACTGATTTATAACACGAACAACAGACACTCCTGGACGCCAGCCCGGTTCTCAGGCTCCATCCGAGGGGGCAAAGCTGCCCTGACCCTCGCAGGGGCCCAGCCTGAGGATGAGGCCGTGTACCACTGCTGGCTGGTGTACAGTGGTGCTCGGCACAGCGAGAGATGTAGATGGGGAACCAGGACATAAACCTCTGCTGGGGCCTGTGACAGGGGATCACGTGATCAGACACACCAGCTCTCAAGTAGCCTAAATGTGGATCGTCCATTGACAAGTAAAGGGAAGGGTACCCAGCTGGCATGGCTCAGTGGTTGAGCATTGACCTAGGAGCCAGGAGGTCAGAGTTTGAGTCCCGGTCAGGGCACATGCCTGGGTTGTGGGCTCGATCCCCAGTGTGGGGTGTGCAGGAGGCAGCCGATGAATGATTCTCTCTCATCACTGATATTTCTATTTCTTTCCCCTTCTCCCATCCTCTCTGAAATAAATAAATAAATAAATAAATAAATAAATAAATATTTTTAAAAGAAATGATGCTATATAATAAATCTTGCTTTTATTTCTTTTTAATTTTTAAAGTCCTCACCCAATGAGTGAGAAAATTTTTTCCATTGATTTTTAGAGAGAGCAGAAAGGATGGGGGAGGGAGGGAGAGAGAGAGAGAGAGAGAGAGAGACATCGATGTGTCAGAGACATCAATTGGTTGCCTCCTATCTGCGCCCCAATCGGGGGTGGAGGATTGAACCTGCAACCAAGGTACAAGCCCTTGACTGGGAATCGAACCCAAGACCCGTTGGTCCATGGGCCAGTGCTCTAACCACTGAGAAAAACTGGCCAGGCCTAATTAATCTTGTTTTTAATGAAATACTCCTGTTCCATGGTGTGGCTTTTGTGAAGTCAGGGGGAGATGCCTGCTGTTTTCATTAGGAAGCTTCTGTTTACATGTGGGCTAGTGTGACCCCTACTTAGGGCCTAGGACTCAACTCAGGACAGCTGCCTAAAGAATGCAGCCTCGCCCTCCCAAAGTTGTCCTTCAAAGGGCGCCCTTGTCAAATGAAGTTCACGATCCCAGCGGCAGCCTGCCCTGAAGAGAGAGTCTGTACTGAGCCAGGTCAGAACAGGGACCGAGTCCAGCTGGGTCCCACTCAGGGGACACCACAGATGCGGAGGTCTGTGCGTCCTTACGTTTTCCTGAACATGCGCTCTGTGCCAGGCTCGGGTTAGAGCTCAGAGCACAGCACTGACCACACAGACGGGGTCCCATCCTCCCGGGGCTGACCCTACAGGGACGTGAGGGACAACCGGCCATGAGAAGAAGGCGTATGGTGGGTGTGACAAGAGGTGACACTGACAAGAAAGGGGTGGACACCAGGAAGCCCTCAGAGGTTTGTAAGCAAGGAGGAGATAGAATCTGAGTTCCGCTTCTCCAAAAGATGAAATGGGAGGAGCAGAGGAAAGGCACAGCCACAGAGAGAACTAAAAACTCCGGACCAGAGCGAAGAGGGCTTGCAAACAGGAACCACCCCGCAGGAGCGCATCTGCCTTTTGGTGATATTCTCACTGTGGACACTAGAGGGGGCTGTGGGCCAGCGCCTGGGAGGCAAGCTCAGCTGTGAAATGGTCCTGTATGCCCGAGTCCAACTGTCACTGATGTGGAGCAGCCCAGGGGCTGCCAGAAGGGGCCACACTGCTCAGCGCCCCGGGAGGGGAGCTTATTTGCATGAAATGCCCACCCCCGAGGGTGGAAGGAGCTAAAATGAGAGCAGTGCAGGCTGGCTCTGTGCGGAGGGGGCTCGAGGAGCACAGCACGGGGCGTCTACACCATGGCCTGGGCTTCGCTCCTGCTCGCACTTGTGGCTCACTGCACAGGTCAGGGGGGCCTCTCTGGGCTACGGGGCGGGGGGGGGGGGGGGAGTGAGAGACCACAATGCTCCTTCCTGACCCCTGTCCCCGTTCCTGACCTTTGGTCTCTCACCTGTTTTCAGGGGCCACTTCCCAGTCTGTGACTCAGCAATCCTCACTGATCACGAACCCTGGGGGGACGGTCATACTCACCTGTGGCGCCAGCACGGGGGCCGCCGTCACCACCGGTAACTATGCTAGCTGGATCCAACAGAAGCCCTACCAGGTACCCAAGGGTATAATAGGTGGTACCACCAACCGGATTCCAGGGGTTCCGGTCCGATTCTCCGGCGCCCTGGCGGGAGGCAAGGCCACGCTCACCATCACGGGGGCCCAGCCCGAGGACGAGGCGGAGTATTACTGTGCTCTGTGGTTCAGCAACCATTTGCACAGTGACAGATGCAGGCGGGGAAGTGAGACATAAACCCCGGCTCAGTGCCCTCTGCACCCGCAGACTTCCTTTCTGTGTGTGCACAGCTGAAGCACAGGAGGGATGTGAGTCTCCAAGGGCCCGAGGGCAGACTGTGGGTAACAACCACTAGGACCGCCCCCCTGACCCCACCTCCCGGGGTTCATGCTCTTGGTGATCCCTCTCCGGGGTGTGGGCTGTCGGGGTGAGGTGGCGGTGAGTGGGAGGACTTCAGGATGATGGAGGAGAAGGGCAAAAGGACTGTTAGGAGACGCGGTACCACAGAGAGAGCTCTGTTTGGGGGGCACTTAGGAAGGTGAGATGTGAGGGGAACAGAGAGAGCTCTGTTTGGGGGGCACTTAGGAAGGTGAGATGTGAGGGGAACCCCCTTCGCAAACAGGCACAGGCCAAGGACCAGAGAGAGCAAAGGACTCCCAAAGCAGGAAATGCACCTAATTAACGGAGTCCCTTCAAAGTGAAACATAACCACCTTTCCCTTAATGTGCGGGCTGAGCTGAGCGCCTCCCTTCTAATGAATGAAACTGCAGGAAAATGACAGAGTAAAACTGCTGAGACAGGCCGCAAAGGCACTGCAGAGCCCTCGCTCACTCCCCCCTCCCTCCCTCGCTCTCTCCCCCCCTCCCTCCCTCACTCCCCCCTCCCTCCCTCACTCCCCCCTCCCTCCCTCGCTCTGGAAGCCAGGTAGTAGCTTCTTGAGAACTCAGGTTGCCAGTGGAGAGGCTCCCAGGGAGGACCTCAGGCTTTCTCCCAACAGCCAGAAAGGAACAGTGTCCTCTCACTGCCAGGGGAGTGAGCAATCTTGGAAGCAAGTCCTCCAGCCCCAGGCAAGCCTTCAGGTGACTAAGACCTCAAGAAGCCCTGAAGCAGAACAACCCAGCTAAGTTGCTCCTGGGTTCCTGGCTCCCAGAAACAGTGTAAGGCCAGCATGTCAAACTCAAAGGCTAACACGGGCCAAATAAACAAGGTTTAATTATGTGGGCTGCAAAAAAACAAAAGCTTCCATTTTCATAGAAACATAGGTTTGTTTTGATAGAGACATGCTGAATACAAAGGGCTGAAATAAATGAGTCATCGTTAATGAGTATTTATGCGGCCCGCGGGCCACACGTTTGACATGCTTGGTGTAAGGTACCAAGTGTTTTGTGTGTTTTTTTAAAGCTGTTAGTTCTGCACTTTGTTATACATCAATAGACGACTAATAAACTACCAACTGTGAACTGTCTTTAATCCGGTGGCTCTTCCTCTTTAGTCCAGTTTTTAGCAAGATTCCTGCTGGGTCAGTTAAAGGAAAAGCCTTCCCTTTGGTATCTGATTGAATTCCTATCCCTTACCCTATCACCCTTGCCTGTCCTTGGCAATAATCCTGTCAAGTTGGTTTAGCCAAAACCGACCTTATCCTTGAAGTTTCCTCTTAGAAATTTCCTATCCACTGACACCCATCCTGTTCCTTGGCAGTCAATCCCCACTTTGCTCTTGATGGAGTCAGAGTTTAGCTCAATCTCTTTCCTGTAGTACAAACCGCGTTGTAGTTGTCCCCCCTTGAATAAAGTTTTCCTTACTGTCTTAAGTGTCAAGAATAATTTTTAACATTTCCAAATTTTGTTACTAGTAATTATTCTCAAATGAATACTTTCATACCTTTACCTATTACACTAGGTTCATTTTGAGAGATCTATTTTCAGATGAAAACATTTCATATATTTACTATAGAAACAAAAAAGTATCATTTTTTAGTAACTCATTTGTAATTTGAAAAGGATGTATTTATATAAATGGACATGTCAGTGTATAATAAACACACCCCCTCAAAGCTCTCAGGAAAATTTTAATTCTCAGTAAAACTACACATTCAGACTAAAACAGTCAGCTTGCAAATTTTTAAATCTTATAATTAAGTTACCAAAAAAGTATGGAGAATTAAAACTTTAATAAAAATAAAAATATGCATCAAAATATTTGGGATCCCGACAAAGCTATAAACAAAGCCAGGCAGTCTTAAATCCTTTAATACAGAAAAATTAACTTTTAAAATAAAAAGCCATAATAAAGAACAATCCTTTAAAAGTAGGTGTATAAAAGCCCTGGCCAGGTAGCTCAGTTGGTTAGAGCATCATCCCAATATGCCAAGGGTGTGAGTTCAATGCCTGGTCAGGCATATGTAAGACTCAACCAATGGGTAAGTGGAACAATAAGTAGATGTGTTGGGGTGTTTCTCTCTCTCTCTCTCTTCCTTCCCTCTAAAATCAATTAATACATTTTTTAAAAGGCAGAAAAAGTAGGTATATAATGAATCAAGACAAAAATAGAGAATAAAAACAAAACTACTTGGGATAATAAATCAAGATTTGCTTCTTGGAACAAGTAAATCAGAAGCATTGACAAAACTGTGGGAAACTAATGAGGGGAAAAGAAAATGCATTTCAATATTAGAAATAAGAAGGAAATGATATTCTGAGTACAGAGGATAATATTCACCCTCAAGTAGAACTATTTTTTGCTTCAAGAAAGTTTCTAATAGAAAAGTTGTAAATCCAGCCAAGCAAAACGTTGGATCAGTAATGAAAAGGTGAATGATTATCTCAATACATGGCTTAAACTACCCAATAAAACTAAATAACAATTCTCTTTAAGTATTCTAAAGAGAGAAATTCATTAAGCAGTATACTCATTACCTGTCATGGGAAGGCATTTCTCATTGAAACCAAGAACAAGAAAGCCCATTTTCACATCTTTTTGAAGTTCTGGCCAATGCAGTAAGATTAGAAATAAACACGATTGCCCTAGCCGGTTTAGCTCAGTGGATAGAGTGTTGACCTTCGAACTGAAGGGTCCGGGTTCCATTCCAGTCAAGGGCACATGCCCAGGTTGTGGGCTCGATCCCCAGTTGGGGGCGTGCAGGAGGCAGCCAGTCAATGATTGATTCTCTCTCATCATTGATGTTCTATTTCTCTCTCACACTCCCTTCCTCTTTGAAATCAATAAAAAATGTATTTAAAAAAAATAAACACAATTTGAGGAAAGGCAAAGAGTTTACATAGTAGTGCTAAAAAAATTAAACTAAACTATAAATAAGCCATGTTACAAATAAAAAGACAAATAACAAAAATGTTTTTTCAAAATAACATTTTATTATTATAATTGCTATTTTATTTAGAATTTTTGGCAACAATACTAAAATAAAATTTATCTGAAAGAACAAGCAAGCCAAATAGACATGGACATTCATGAGGGGTAATAACAAAATAGTAATCTTGACAGCTATTCAATATATTTGTAAACAAAACAAAGTGGCATTGCTTTAAAAAATATAGAGATATCAATAGAAAAACAGAGAAAGCTCCTGAAGGAACTCAACTCACTATATTAATTTTCTTTTGGTTGCAGGCACAGAAATGGACTTGAGCGAGCTCCATTCTAAGAGAGGAGCAAAGTCCTTAATAATTATCCCTTCCTAGTTTTTTTGTGAAAACCTAGGAAATTTAACTAGATGAGAGAGGGAAGAAAGTAGAAAAGAGATATAAAGGGTCTCTTTGGAGAAGAAAAGGGGTGGGGCTGAATTTCATTGTCAGTGTCATTTTAAGAACTTTAATGAAACTCAACAAATCAAAGGAAATGTCCAACAAATAATTGAGGTAGAAAGCCATGCAGGTCTAGGGGAAGAGAATTCTAAGACAAAGAACAGCAGTTGCAAAGTCTTTGGATTAGAAAGAAATGTGATTTGCTTGAGGAAAAGCAAGGCCAGTGCATCAAAAATAGTGCACCGGTGGGGAAAATGGTAGAGAAGCATGGTACAGAGTGAAAAACAGAGAGGAGGTAGGCAGGGGCTATATCACTGAAACCTTGGCAATAAGTAACAATTTGTACTCCTTAGGGGCATATTTTAGTGAAATAGCAAACAACAGTAACAGCTGATTAAAACCAAGTAGCCACAAACACATAGAATAAAAACATTTCATATTTTTACCATCGAAACAGAATAAGGGAGATAAGTATGCAAAGTCTAAAGATCTAGTTATACCCAGAAATCTCCACCTGATACCAACACACACACACATACACGCCACACTTTTCTACCCCTAAAGAAAGGAGTTCGGGCTAAAATTTTAGGAAAGTGCCTTGGCCCAAGCAAACAAACTGAAAAGGCCTAGTAAAATGTTCAAAGTGCAAATCCATCAATTAGTCAAGCATTGAGCAAATACAACAAGAATCCACACCTAGGATATTATCTAAAACATGGACAATACACTCACAGCTACTTTACTGTCTAGTGCCTCCTCCCCAACTCTTAAGAAGGATGCTAAACCCTTGATGATTATCACTTCTCAGGTTTTTGTGAAAGTTTACGGAATTTAAATAGATGGAGGAGGGAAGAAAGGAGTGGGGAGATATAAGGTGCCTTGAAGAAGAGAAAGCAAAGGGAAAAAAAGATTTTCCTGGCTTAGATCTCTAGCCAGGATCCCAGATTCCTTGAGTGGAGCACAGAGGCTGCTGGGTACCTGGGTGGGGGGTAGAAGAAGGGATGGCACTAGAATATACTGAGGGAGACTCAACCCTGGGAACCCACAGAAGCAGCCAAGGCCGCCGATGTTCAGAAATCAAACTCAGAGAGTATTCCACAGTTCTGTGAAAGGACCCTTGGAAATGGCAGGGGAAGGTCTCCTCATAGTATATTCACATAAGATAGGTGGACAGATTAGATGAAGGGCAATAACTCTACAACCTAATACTTATTAAAATAAAAGGAACATTACTTGCACATTGGAATGTGTCAAGACCCAAAAGGTAATTTCATGAAATGGGAAATTACACACACAAGACAATAATAACTCTTAACTGTAATACATTCATGCCCAACAAGGCAAGATACAAAACTGCGAACTTCACATGTTCAATTAGGGAAAGATACACGAACATAGAAAAATACGCGGAAAAGCCCTATAACAAGCTTATTTTAGTAAGTCACCTGGGCTATTTGTAGCCACTGTACCTACTGTTCTTGGACAATGCCCATTCCAGCTTAACCGTTAGAGAACTAAACTGAGGTCAGTCCGTGAACTGGACAGATACAATTTGGCCCTTTTCAGTTAAAATTATGGGTCCAGTACAGTTCAAACTATGGATGCCAGTGCTTCTTTGTCATGGGAAACTTTACTTCGTTACTGCTGTGGCTGTAAGGGACACAGCTCATGCTGACTAAAGGCCAGCCAGAAAGGAGGGGAGGGAACAAACTGAATCTCCTTGTGGGTCCCTCAACAAGAGGCCCTTTGGCACCCGGCCCCATGCTATTCGCTCCCTCTGCTTAAGCCAATGATACTCTGGTTGGCTGATGTCTGCAGGGGCCCCTCACCAAACATAGGCATTTGATTGTAATGACTTTGCCTCTTTGGATGTACTTGGGCGGGATAACGACACTGACACAGTATTCTTTCTGTCTTGGCTCCAAGACAAGTGAGTGTGTGCCGCTCTCTCCACTGGCAAAAACCGCCTCTGCTCTCCATTGACTAACCTCCCACTTCCTGGTCCCATTCACGCCATAGCTTCTCCCTCAACTTCTCCACACCCAGATGTTCAGAGGCAGGTTACTTTAGGCCTGCAAAACAGAGGCACTTCTGGGACTTCAGCAGTAAACAGGACCATGCCACACCAAAGCCAGTCCAGTCTGACTAGAGTTAATATTATAATCTTCAAGGCATGTAACTCTACAGATTCTATATACAGAAAAAAAAGATTTCACACCCACAAGTAACATGAAATAGAAAAATAATAAATAGGTTTCTGGCTTTTCTTTCACATACATATACATACACAAGCACCTTTTGTGTTAAGCCAGATAGAGTCACATAAAAAGCAGTTAATACATTTTTTAAATAACATCTCAAAACTCGTATCAAATAATACTGAATTTCATGAATTTTATAAAAAAAATTCATAAATGACCCATTGGTTTCACTATTTTTAAGCTACTAATGTTTTGTATTTTTTTATTTATGAGGTTTCTCACTTTCATTAAAGTACTTGCTTTAGATTTCCTGAAAATGGGATTAACGGTTGTTGTTTTCAATTCTACTTTTAGATCTAAGGTGATGGTTCAGAATCAGATGTGCTCACAATAATGGATGCTACTTCCACTGACCCTGGTTGAAGAGGCTCCAGTGATACCTGAATAACAACTTTAGTTTCAGGAGGCAATCCTTCCAGTTGCTCAGGCTTCTTAAACATTTGATGACACCGGGTCTTGTGCTCCATTTTCTCCTTGAAAGTTAAAAACTGTAGCCGGCATTTGGAACACTGATGAATAAACTTTTCCCAGTGTCCTCTATAATGATACATGTAGGGTGCTGCCAGTTTGAAAATTTTGAGACAAAATGGACAAAGCAGATTCTTAGTGCTTGCATGCCAGGTTCTGAAATGTGTTTCCACATCAGCAAAGGCCGACGATCTATAATTGCAAACCTGGCACACGTAGGGCATTTCGCCAGGCTTATGATTGTCCTTCATGTGCTGTAAGAGAACCTGATCTGTTTCAAATGACAATTCACAAATTCTACAGACAGCGGAGGGCTCCTGGGCTGTGTGCACACTTTCAATGTGACGCTGCAGCTGGAAGGGAGTGGGAAACTGCCGGTGGCAATGCTGGCAGGTGGTGTGGTTTTTCCAATTGTCATCTCCCTGCTTCTCAAGTTCCAAATGGTGCTTCACGTGATTCATAAACTTGACATTTTTTAGAACTTTCCTGCAGCTGAAGCATTTAAAGGTTGTGTGAGTTTTCTGTTCTGGCTGCCTATCTCCTGGATGCTGCCCGTAGTAAAAGTCATGAAGTAACACAATCAGATTTCCTTTCTTGAGATCGTCAGTTTTGTTTTGACTTGCTAGGCTCAAAAGATCCGTTTTTGTCAGTCTATTTTCTCCAACAGGATTTATAGTCTTGAAATGGACTTTGTCCTTTGGAAAAGCTGTTGGAAAAAGTGCTCCGTTCTGAATAGGGCTTAATGAGGTATGAACACCATTTGAAGGCGTGCTTTGCTGAGGAATCATTGTATGAAAGATTCCTGAAGAGGACACAACTGAAGACTGCCCCCCTGTGATTTTGTCACTGAGTTTAGGCCTTTTTGGACTTATGCTGTTTACTTCAGAAGAGCAAAGTCGCTTTGACGCACCAGGACTTTTACTCAGACCTCCTACAGAAAGTGCTGATCCCATTGGATGCTGCAATGAACTTGTGAATGTAATCAAAGGAGAACATAACTCTGAAGAGCTATTAGGCACAACTTGTGGTGAGTTACTTCTAGAATCAGGTTCAGACAAAGGCTCAATAATAATAGGACTATCTGTTAATCTTGATTCAGGCTCAGGAACTGGCAAGACAGTCACTGCTTCGGATGTAGGGGTCACATGACTTACAGGCTGCAATTTGTGAGCAGTATCTTTTCTGAGCTTACCATACTTTTTTCTCCTTGAACATGAACCCGGGGTGACTCTGTTCAAAATGTGGGAAACGACTGGTTTTGAATGTGAAGTCACCCCAACGAAGATCAGCTCAGCATCTTCATTTACATGTTCCACCCCAACAAAGATCAGCTCAGCATCTTCATCTACTTGTTTGTTTTCTTCTATGCTCTTCTGTGGTCCTGGCTCTTGTTTTTCCTCACATACCACATATGGTGGTCCCATTTTCTAACCTTTTTTATTCTTGAAGGGTGTGGCCACAAGTCCTGGTTTTTCCTTTATGTGAATTGCCACCTAAGTACAAACACACTACACATCAGTAAGTACAGAAAAAAATGTATCTCATTTAATTTTCTCCAAAACTCAAGCTAGTTATAAACATCCATTATTTTACAGATAAGGACACTGAGACTCAAAGAGAATAAATAACAGCTTAAAACTATGATTACAAGTCTGTGAGACTCTAGAATCTAGTCATAGATTTGTCCTATGCTGATTATGATCTCTTCTGTTGCCTCTACCGGCAAATGCCAATGGCAATCCCCTCGCGGTGGCAATCAAAAATGTTCTATGGGAGAACTTCTTCCTTAATCTAACCTTCTTTGCAGGATCACTTCCACATTCCTAATAACTACCTTCTAGGTAATTCTACATTATGCTCTAACATCCTCTCTCTATAAAAAAAAATCTAAATCGAAAGTATTAATTTCTTCATAATACCATAAAACTCAGAAGATAATTTGACAAGTAATACGACCATCAGAATTATCTCAGGATGGACTTCTAAAGGCTAGAAAAGTTTATGATTCAGCTAAAGTTATATGTAGGGTTTGGAAACAGAGCTAGCACTAAAATGTGTGATTCCTGAATTCTGGTTCTGTGTTCTTCCCAACAGAACTCTGAGTTAGTGCATGTCTATTTCTGATGATGGTGTATTAATTGCTTAGTCTCTAAGGATCAAAGAGCCTCACTGGATTCATTTTTACTCTCCTTCTACTTTATAAAACCTGTTCTAACCTCCCCTAGCTCCCATCAATTTAATCACAGAAATGTATTAGTGATTCTAAGTAACTTTTTAGAGCACTGGTCAGGTCATTCTAACTACATTTCATTTCCATTCTTATTAAAGCACCTACTCCCAACTTCTAGGTTTAGGCCCACTGGTTACTTCATGTCTGTACATCTGTAATAAGCTTCAAATTGTTCTGTCTTATCTCTCTAGCCTTCAAATTGTATAGCACATTGCCACTATCTGAATCTTAAAATACCACTGTAATTATATTATTCCTTTATTCCTAAATGGTTGTTTTTTTTAATCCATGCCTGACAATTTTTAAATGTGACATATACATACAATGGAATATTATTCAGTCATAAGAAGGAAATTCTGTCACATGCTACAACATGCATGAACATTGAAGACATGTGGTAAATGAAATAGGTCAGCCACAAAAAAGACAAATACTGTATGATTCTACTTATATGAAGTATGTAAAGTAATCAAAGAAACAGAAAAGATACAAATTGTAGAATAGTAGGATGAATACCAGGATCTAGGGCAGTGATGGTGAACCTATGACACGCGTGTCAGAGGTGACACGTGAACTCATTTTTTTGGTTTATTTTTCTTTGTTAAATGGCATTTAAATATATAAAATAAATATAAAAAATATAAGTCTTTGTTTTACTATGGTTGCAAATATCAAAAAATTTCTATATGTGACACGGCACCAGAGCTGTTAGAGTTTTTCAAAACGCTGACATGCCGAGCTCAAAAGGTTCGCCATCACTGATCTAGGGAGAGAGTGAAAAGGGGAGTTTGTTGTTTAATGAGTAGAGTTTCAATTTTGCAACATGAAATAGTTCCAGAGAGCTGTTTCAAAAGACTGTGAATATACTTAACATTTAAAAATGGTTAAGGTGGTAAAATTTATGTTATAGGGTTTTTAGCACATTAAAAAATAATTAAACAATGGGCAAAGGATGTCAACAGACATTTCTCCGAAGAATATATATATATATATACATAGCCAATACCCACAAAAAGTACTGCTCAACATGTTTAGTCATTAGGAAAATGTAAATCACAATTAGATCTGCTTCACACCCACTATTGGCTACAATAAAAAAGAGGAACAATAATAAGTGTTGCAGAAGATGCAGGGAATTTGGAATCCTCATATATTGCTGGTGCAATTACTGGAAAATGGTGCAGCCACTTTGGAAAACAGTTGGCAGTATCTCAACAATTAAATATAGTTACCTTTTTTTTTTTAATTCAGAGAGAGGAAGGGAGAGAGAGAGAAAAAAAAACTTCAATGACGAGAGGGACTCGTGGATTGGCTGCCTCATGCGTACCCCCTACCAGAGATGGAGCCCACGACCCAGGCAAGTGCCCTGACCAGGAATAGAACTGTGACCTCCTGGTGCATGGGTCAATGCTCAACCACTTAGCCACACCAGCCAGGCAAAATACAGAGTTACTATACGATCCAGCAGTTTTACTCCTAGGTCTATACTGCAAAGAACTGAAAACACAAATCCACACAAAAACTTGCACAACAATGTTCAAACATCATTATTCATAATAGCCACAGAGTGCTAACAATTCAAATGTTCACTAATTGATGGGTGCATATACAAACTGTGGTAATACAATGGAATATTATTCAGCCATTAAAACTAATAAAGCAGCCCGAACCGGTTTGGCTCAGTGGATAGAGCGTCGGCCTGCGGACTGAAGGGTCCCGGGTTCGATTCCAGTCAAGGGCATGTACCTTGGTTGCGGGCACATCCCCACTGGGGGTGTGTGTGCAGGATGCAGCTGATCGATGTTTCTCTCTCATCAATATTTCTAACCCTCTATCCCTCTCACCTTCCTCTCTGTAAAAAAAAAAAAATCAATAAAATATATTATAAAAAAAACCTAATAAAGCACCACAGAACATATATGATATGAATGAACCCTGTAAACATGCTAAGTGAATAAAACCAGACACAAAAGTCCACATAGTTTATGATTCCACTTACAATACATAAAACATCTAGAAAAGGCAAATCCATACAGACAGAAATAAACTAGTGGTTGTCATGGGATGGGGGAGGGAGGGAGAAATAAGGAAGGAAAGTAAGTTGAACTAAAAGAAAAAGAAAATATCAGGTCCCAATCCCTGAAACACATATATGTTACGTGATTTGGAAAAAGGATCTTTGCTGACGATGTGATTAAGTTATGGGTTCTGAGA
The DNA here is from genome assembly GCF_014108235.1 of Myotis myotis. Classification (NCBI taxonomy): domain Eukaryota; kingdom Metazoa; phylum Chordata; class Mammalia; order Chiroptera; family Vespertilionidae; genus Myotis; species Myotis myotis. Next base: position 60,718 of record NW_023416388.1, on the reverse strand, counting down.
TGGAGAGAATATCCTGGATTACACAAATGGCCCACAATGCCATATATATATGTCCTTCAATTTTAAACCCTAAAGAGTGAATTTTGCCATACGTAAATTTTAACTCAATTAAAGAAAAAAATGCCTATTACCTCTCCCCTCGACATCCCAGTAACTAGTACTGAGACAGGCTAGGAAGCAGGACAAGTGGACAGGGAAACTGAAACAAACTGGCCCAGCAATTTAAAGCCAGATACAGAAGGTCACCTCCTTAGAGTTAACATCTAGGCCTCAGTTGTATTTCAGCTCCAGGCCCAGAAAAGCAGCAAAACCAGGTGGGGGGTGCCAGGACCAACTACAATGACTAAGGACCCCCTGCCCTGAACTAACTAATCAGTAGAGACCCTGACCCTGAAAGAACACACTTGGAAAACTGATGAATATTTTGCTGAAAACCTTCCCTGACACCTCCCCTAAGATTCCTGCTTGCAAGAGATAAAAGCCTCAAGGCAAAGGACTTAGTGTTGGCTCCCCCTCCCCAGAGTACTCCCTGTCTTTCTCTTCCCCTACAGGCATCCATCCCTCAACTGTAAGGAACCCCACAAGGCTTGCAACCAGGGAGCAATGGGCAGTGGCAGCTTGTCCTGAGCTGACCCCCTGACCCTGTCCCCAAGGCTCTGTTTTCTCTGACTACTTAGTGAGCCAAAGCAGCCCAGCCTAGGCTCATTTCCCCACCTACTCCCTCTCCTTCTTCTATCCTAGGCCCTTCCTTGTTTCACTGTCCCCAGCTTTAATAACTGTCCTCTAAAAATCACCTGGACTTGTATTGTGAAATCTTTTCTGCATAAAGTCAAGAACCCACACACTACCAGTCGGCCCTAGGCAGACCCACTCAGGGCCAGGTCCCCTTTCCAGTAACGATACGAAATTCAAAGTCCCTTTATTTGGAAAATCAGAGGTAGAAGAAGAAATTCATAAAAGAAATGGGCTTAGAAAACAAGTTATAGAGATAAAGGAAGGGCCCTTGGAGCTTGGGAGCTAGGAAGGTAATGGTAATGTACCTTGTGGGCGGGGCGAGGGCAGAAGGGGAAGGGAAAGGCGTGGGCATGCTCTGGGAAGGGAGAGTGTGCTGGGTCTTCCATCCCAGGAGAAAAGGTTGGAACAGTATACAAATAGGAGTGATAGCCAGCCTCCAAGATGGGCCCACATGAATCCCACCTCCTGGCATTCACTCTCTTGCGTAGCCCTCTCCCACACTATCACAGGGTTTGCCTGCAGGACTAAGCAAATACGGTGCACCGAACTTTTGAAAAAGAGTCTGCACTTCTCTTGGGTGAAAGCTCGCTCTTGAATCACTCACTCTAGGGAAGCCAGCTGTCATGACATGAGCAGCCTCATGGAGAGGCCCACAGAGTGAGGAACTGAAGCTCCTTGCCTACAGCCTAGTGAGTGAGCTTAGACGAAAATCATCTGGCAAAAGTCAAGTCCAGGGACAGAGACAAAAACTTGACTAACAACCTCATGAGAGACCCTGAGCTAGAACCACCCTGCTAAGGCACTCTGGATTCCAGACCTTCAGAAACTATAAGATTTATTTTACGCTGGCAAGTGCTGAGATACACAGTGTTACACAGCAACAGATAACTCATTAAAAAATGGATCATAACTTACCTGTAAACGTGACTACTGGCATAAAATAAATTTAGACGGCCTCCCCTATCCAGCCACATTCAAACACAGAAATAAAGCCCTTATGGAAAAGGGTATAGAATTAAACAAACTAACCCAATGTAATCATTTTAACCAATATATATTCACCTTAAATGAACCACTTATGACTTTAATATATTAGCTGAAATCTTACAGTATGTGTTATCAGTCCATTTTAGACGTACACCACGCTAAAAGAAAATAGATTTACATAGCTTAAGATCTATGGTACTCCTACTTTTCTTTTTCCTTTCAAGGGATTCCCACCCCCGCCCCTTGTTTAAGGAAGCAGTTTAAAAGGTTCCAAAATTTCCTAAATCAATGATCGACCTGAATTTATCACACATATGCAGATTCAGATCACATACACTCAGGAAACACTGTCTAAATAATGTTTTTAGCACAGAAGGGAATAAGAGAAAAGCTGAAGGAAAAAAGATACCGTCTTGGTCCTCGTGATGAAGACGTCCCTCCTCTTGCCTTGGATGTGCACTGAAACTTCTAAGAACTTGCGATATTCCAGGCAGAAGAAGGTCTCACCCTTGAGGCAACCAGAGAAAGGGATTAAGGTTACTTACATGTTACATATTTTCTACCCGCTGTCCACCTGATACTCTCATTTAGCTGTTCCTCAAGCATCTCCCCCTTAACCAGAAAAGAGACTTCCTTTCTTCAAACCTATTCCTCCAAATAAATAAATAAATAAATACATTAAATTTTGAATTGTGTGTAGGCTTCCTATCATTATAGTGTTTCTTTTCCCACACTAGTTATTTTAACCTACATTTTAAATGTTTGTAAAAGGTTAACTGGCCTACATCCAACTTCTATAAAATAATTCCATCCACTTATGAAGGAGGACATAGAAGTAGTAGTACCTGGGCACTCGCTCACATGCCTGAGTCGATAAAGATGGAAATAACGCCCCATGTGGAGTCGTTATCTTGAAACAGGATAAAAATCACCACGGAGGTGAAACAACTCTGTTAACTGGGTGATCATGGCGACACCCATCATACTTTTTGGGGCAGACCGTTTTCACTGGGGGCGCACAGGTAAAATGGTGGGGTGTGGTAACTGCATTGAGATTCCTGAGGAAAGAATCTGCAGAGAAATCTACGCAAAATATAGATCTGGGGGAAGAAGTTTTTATTTGGGGGGAGAAGTGCTGAAATACCCCCAAAGCCACTGACCCACCACCTGGAGGTCCTGCACAAAAGTGAACCAGTGGGAACGCTGGTGGGTGGGGTGGGGAAAGCCGAGTTTTTTGGAGGGAATAACTTTAAAGAGACGTAAATGGCTACGTGGGTTCGGTGCGGTTCAGAATGAACTTGATTTTCACATTGCTGTCACCTCTGAAATAAACTGAGGTGACGTTCTGGTAAAAAAAATAAAATAAAATAGTAAAATAAATAAAATAAAATAAAATAAAATAAAATAATAAAATAAAATAAAGGGGAAAAAAACACAGAAAAAAACTGGGAACTGCCCAAGACAAAAGCCTCAACACCCACCCCCGGCCCGGCGCTCAGGGGCGCCTCACTAGGGCCCGGGCGGCTTTAGAGACTCGGCAGCGAGGAGGGGGCGCCCCGCTGGGGGGCAGAGACCCTCAGAAATGGGTGAGGTGCGTCCAGGCCCAGCGGCTCGGCGCCCACAGCTGTTCCTCGGGGGGCGACGCGGGGTGCAAAACCGGTGTCGGGTTTTCGCCCCGAGAGAGAGCTCCCCCGGAGACCCCGCGGGGCTGGGGGCGGGGGCTCAGGCGCCCGGACAGGCCCCTTCGCAGCCCCGGGGGGTGGGGACCCCGCCGGGGTGGGAAAGGGTGGGGAAAGCGGCGCCTGAGGAGCCGGGGCGGCGAGTGTGTGGGAACCGGGTCCTGAGAGGCGCGGGCGGCGGCCGCTGTGCGACGCGGGGCGGGGCCGGGGACAGGCCGCCGGCAGCCGTGCAGCCGCGGACCCGCTCCTCTCCCCTCGGGGCGCTCGGGGCGCCCGGCCGCGCCACGCCCCGGCTTACCAGTCCCCGAGCCGCCCGCCGCGCTCCTGACGAAGCGGAGGCGCCGCCGTCCCCTCAGGCCCCAGCGCCGGCCGCCGCCTCCGCGAGCGCCGCGACCACTGACTGGCAGCCAGGTGCGGGCGTGAGGCCGCGGCGCCGGCGCTGCGCGCTGATTGGCCGCGCGGATGGGCCCGGCGCATGCGCGCTCCGCTCCGAGTGGGCACCGCTGAGGCCGTGGGCCTGGGGCGAAGGTGCGGGCCGCGGAGCACCCGGGCCTGGCAGGGTCTCGGCGGCCAAGGTGGCCCGGAGGACCAGGGTTCGGGCCGGAGAACAGGCTGCCGGTCCTCCGGGGACCAGGCTGCCCCCCTGGCCCCCATCTCCTAGCCCCTGACCCCCATATCCTCGTCCTCAAGTGCCCTCTGCCCACGCGGCGCCGCGGCCCGCCCTCTGCTCAAGGCGCTTGGCCGTCCCGCTGCTCTGGCCGCCCGTCCTCTCGTTGCATCTGCGGCCAAGCCAGTCTCCCCTGCAACCTGGTTGTGTACAACTCACAGCACGCTGAGAACGAGCTTCACCTTTTTAAGAGGATTTTTAGAGTGAGGGAGAGAGAGAAACATCAATGATGAGAATCATCGACCGGCTGCCTCCTGCAGGCCCCACTGGCTGGCTCTCAGTGGGGAGTAGGTCCTGGGCAGTGAGGCCCCCAGAACTTGTACTTCAGTGGATCTCACTATAGGCCACCTAGTATGTTCCAGACCCTGTGGCCGCACCTTGTGTGCGGTGGCTGAATAGACAGAGGTAGTGAGGAGGCACCGGATGCAACAGAAAAAATAACCGACCAGGAAATGATAAAGGGCGATGTGGACTCCTGGGACCCAACCTCATCCAGCCTAGAGTCTGGGCATCATGGATGCTCATTTGACCAGTAACTGGAGATGGGAGAATCGGGTTAACATGTCACAGAGGACACCAGACGGTTAACATTGAGGTTCCTTTTATTACTGACATTTCTTCACAACCATTCAAACAAAGGTAACTCCCACATCTACTTCCCAAATCTGAATCCCTCCCCGCGAGAGATACAGATTCGTATTTCTAACACATCTCCCCAAAGAAACCATTAACTCCCCATGTCAACATTTCCCCCCAACACTGAGTAGTTGTCAAACTGTGGCTGCTGTGTTCCTTTAAGATACACTCATGTCTGTCTGGGCTTCAGTGTCCAAGTGCCCAGAATAAAGCCTATGATATGTGCACCCAGCTAGATAGACACATAACAGGGACACAGAATGGGGTTTGGGTCATAGAAGGTTCTATCGCCACAGCGAGGACAGGGGCTAGCACAGAGCCAGACCATGTCGGGCCGCCCCAGCTTCTGCAGCATTTGCTTCAGCACAGCATGCACCTGGGCAAGCTTGCCCAGGTGGAGGGTGCCACTGGTCTCCTCGTAACTCTCCAGGGGGGCAGCATACAGCACGCGGGTCAGCTTGCTCAGCCCGACGGTGTGGCGCAGCAGGTCCTCCAGGACCGTCATAGAGATGGGGTTTTCACAGAAGCTTAAGGTCATGAGCTGGGAGCAGTGGCTCAGGGCAGGCAGGATGTCCATGAACTGGGGGTCCATGATCCCACACTCATCCAAGTCCAGGTTCTGGAGGGTGGGCGAGGCTTTTTCTATCAGAAGTTGGAGTGGCCCCGAAGTGATATTGGTCAGGTTGAGGCCGCTGAAACTCAGGCCTTTCAGCTGACTGACGTTCAGGTGCCGGGACAGATGTCTCAAGTCTCTTTCTAAAAACAGGCAGTTAGTGATGGACAGGGTCTTCAAGGGGCTCTTCAGGGACCTGGGAAGACACAGGTCAGTTAGTTCTGGGGGATGGAGCTGGTGGGCAGAGGGAGATGAGGATGACAACGGCCTTAAGGGAAAAGAGGCCCATCTCCCCAAAACCTAAAGTTCTCCAGATAATGATCAACCCCAGGATGTTGCGTGGTGTAAAGAGTCATTCAAGTCAGTGCAAATTTGAGTCGAATCCTTTCTCCATCATTAATTTGCCGTGTGACTGAATCAAGTGAATGAAACCTCACACACGCCCTCTGCTCATCTGCCAAGTAGAGTGCATCATAACCCTCCGACACCTCCCCCCCGAACCCCCCCGCCCCCGCCAAATTTGTGAGGATGAATGAAAAGACGGGAGGTGCTCAGAAAGAAACCTGACCCAATGCCTCAAGCAGGAGGGAACCAGTAAGTTTTAGTATTGGGAGACTTGATCCTAAATGCCTTCAACTCTGGCTTCCTTCCAGCCACAGCTTGGACCCCCATCACCCTTATCTCTGAGCCCAGTGAGGCTACTGGCAGACGTGCAGAAAGGACTAACCTGGGCAAGGTCTGCCAACACTAGTGGGGGCTGCCAGCCTGCAGGAACTTAGATCACTGCATCATCCACAAACCAACTATCCCTTTTGATAATTCCTTACTCCAGCCTTCTGCATTTCCCACGTATTTCCTTAGCTGGAGCCTAAGGCAACTCTTGGCAGACAGGCAATTCGAGGCAGGTTTGGAGTGAAATGCTCCTATTGACAAATTGCTGAGCTAAGCACTGAAACCTCACCTCTGATGGGCTTTCCCTCATCACTGCCATCCTCACTAGGTTCTTTTCCATCATCTTCACCTAGACATCACATCCTAAGGCTAGAATTCCCCAAGCTACCTCACCCGGCCTCAAGTCCATTACATCGATTCCTAGCAAGGGGTCTCTTTACTACCATCTGTCCTAGTTCATGCCTCCAACCTTTGTCTGGGGGCTTAGGTGACCACATGCAAGCGGACAGAGCAGTGAATGCAACACTGGCTGTGTGGACCGGTGAGTGACGCAGGCACTCTGGCACTGCTGACAGCGGCACGGAGGAGAGCCCGTCACTGTGGACTGAGATGACGGGGCTCGCTCTGGTCTGCAGAGGAAGCTCGCCACCCCTCACCTGAGGATCTGGTCCAGGCGGCCTTTGAGGAAGGAGACAGAGTCCAAACAGAGCTCCTGGAGGCAGGGCAGGCTGAGGAACTGAGAGGTGACCTGGCCCACGCACAGCTCCTCCTGCTCCATGGTGGTGCGAGAGGACGTGAGGATGTGGGAGAGGAGGAACCGGCGCAGGCTGCCCATCTGGCCCAGGTACGGCACGAACTTCTTCAGAGTTGACAGCTTCCAGGTGCAGTTTAGTTCCAAATCCTGGACGGAGTCGAGCTGCACCATGTTGAGGATGTTCATGTTCTGCTTCGACACCGCAAGAATCTTCAGCTTCTTACAGCACAGGTGCAGCGAGCCTCTCCTCTCGGTGACTTTCTTAATGAGGTAGCTGAGGGACTCGTCAGGGATTCCTTCCTTGAGGCAAAGGTCTACGAACACCTGCACGGGGGCCAACGGTGGATTTGGCCCCGCCCTTGACCTGTCCGCTTTCCCTCTCTTCCTCATGGGCTGGGCGGCCTCAGGCTCCAACAGTGAGCACACGTCGGTTCTGGTTCCAGACCACACGGTCCAGAACTCCTGATGAACTTTCTTCTGTAAGTTCAGCAGCTGCAGTTTCCATCTCCTGCGGGGAAAACAGGAGATAGACTGAGGGTGCATGAAGATAACAGGGAATAAGACCGTGACCGTGAGTCTAGGAATCTGAGCACCTGGGCCAGACACCTGAGTGGACTTTTACTCCATACCCCAGGTATCAGGTGCTCCTTGTGCTACTGGGATCCTTCCTGGTCCCCATTCCTGGTACCTTTAGGTGCCACCCCAGGGGGTGGGCTCCTGTTCCTTCGGTCACCCTCTGCATCCTACCCAGCCCTATACACCCAAAGCCTCTTCCCAGAATGACTGCAGCAATGGCTCCAAGGCCCCCCTGAGCTCCCCCTTTGGCCAGCACGCCCCCTGATCCCAGCTCTATCTGCTCAGATCCCCAGGGTCCATCCAGGCTACTGAGCCCCTTCACCTGGGGCGAGTCGCCTGGGCAAGCAGGGCATCGAGCCCATCGAGCGCAGCCTGGAAAATCTCGTGGTCGGGCTGCCGATCCTTCATCAGGGCCCCCAGAGGGAGGCAGGGGAAGGGCCAGGCCTGCACCATCATCTTCAGGACCTTGGTGTGCTTCCCGGTAAAGGCCGCCACAAACAGTGGTGGGAAGAGCTCCATGGGCAGCGACTCCAAAGCAGCGATGGCCGAGGCCTCATCCTTCAGCAGGCCCTGACAGGCCAGTTCCAGGAGTCTGCGTGGGGCCGGGAGGCTCATCCTGATGAAGCTGCCCTGATAGTGATCCTGGGAAACATCAGGGAGCAAGGCATCCTTGTCAGGCTGAGCATGAGCAACCCCGGTCCCTCCACCCTTCAGGGGAACCAGCTGCAGGCCAAAGGCACTGCTCTGGCAATAGTGGGAGCGTCCTCAATTTACCCCGATTCCATTTCCTGCGTGGGGGCCACAAGACCACGGCTCTGCCTCTGCCATGGCAGGACAAGCATCTTGCCAGGCACCCAAGGAAGGGTAAGAACCACTGGCACCCTCCCACTGCTACCCACTGGCAGCATTTCATTCTGCTGAACAGAAAGCACAACCTTATTCCTAGATCTCCATCCAGTTAGCCCTGATTGGGTCTTACACTCTCCATGCAACCAACCGAATCACATGTCCATTCATGAAGGAAGCAGAAAATGAAACCAACCGGGGAGGAGGCTTGATGGGGGCGTTTGCGCCACATCAAAACTCCCAAATGTCCAAGGTCAGGCAGCTTCAGGCAGACAACGGTGTCATCCCCAAAGAAAAAGAAATAAAAAGCAAAATGATTGGATATCAAATCGTGTCTTACACTTTGTTACCTGAAACTGCAAATTGGGTGCTCATTCACGGAGGAACAGAGATACCACTAGGGACCGTTGGTCCAGATTTTGAGGGTCAAGGCTTCCCCAAGGCAGGTCAGGCCAAAATCACAACCAGGAGTTGGCCAGGGGAAGGGAGGGGCTGCAAGTTTGTAATGGGACAAGGGAATTAGCCAAGACAAGGGAAAATATGTTTAAAAAATTCTAAGATTTTGATCTGGAGAAACCTGGAAACTAAAAGGGTAGTGGTTACGGAGGAAAACAGGGGGTCTTTAGAATGCTGTTTCCCCTCCCCTGGTCTGTGCTGACTTGGGAGCCCTTTCTCTGCATCCCTGGATGTCAGTCAACTTCTCATGAGCCCGAGGTGCGGCCCTGATGCTGGGGGACACCCACTGATAACAGAAATCAGGAATTCATGCTCCTGGTGATTTTTGACAGCCCAGGGCTGACCCTTCTCTCTGCCGAAAACTACTCTGGTGTCATGATCTTGACCTCTTCTCTCAGGGTCCTGGGCCCAGTCTGCCCTGACATAGCCATTCTCAGTGCAGCTGAGTCAGAAGTAACACCGGTGTGTGTGTGGGTGTGGGTGTGTGTGTGTCGGGGGGGGGGGGGGGATATAACTAGGTGTCCTAGTACCAACAGCATCTGTGTGCAGCCCGATGCTCGCAGTGCATGAGGTCGTCCTCTCTCCAGCCCCATCTCCAGCCCCAAGGCCTCCCTGACCGCCGTGGGCTGCAGCCGGGGGACACGCTGTGCACTATTGCTGCTTTCTGTCCAGCGGCCTCCCTTCCCCCCAGTGGTCCCAGGGCACGGGAAGTGAGACCAAAACCTACTTGACACCAAACGTGAGCCAAGTCTGGGGGGTGTGATGGCAGCCCTGCTCCTGCACTCCGAGCGGTTTCCAGCCGTAACCCTGGCTTTGGGAATGGGGTCCCTAACACACTCCAGCGTCTGCTCTTCCTTTGCTTCTTGTAAAAAGGCAGCAGGACAAACGCTTTCGTGGGGCAATGACTGGGGAATACAACAGCTGCTCCTGCTTCTCCTCCCCACCAGGGACCTAAGGAGGCAGATTCCACCCACGTCCTCCATGATGAGAAGGGAGGGGGGCCCCCAAGACGGCTCACCGAACGGGCTCACCTGAAGACGGCTCCCTGCCACTCGGGTCCAGCTCAGACTGCCTCAGGTCCTCCAAGGGGCTCCGATGCCTCGCTGGTCTCCTGTGGCCTCGGTCACCGTGTCCACCCAAGTCTGAGCGCGAGAACCAAACGGCTCCAAAGACAAGGAGACAGCAGGTTAACCGAGCATTTAGGAAGCCGTGGGCCACGGGCAATGGAGGCAGCCCTGGACTGATGGGCATCGCCCGAGCGCCGTCGGGCGTGGACAGCCGTCAACCAATGTCTCTCTCTCACATCAATGTCTCTGTCTCTCTCAAATCGATTAAAAATATATATTTAATCATATATTCAATGATTAAACAGAAAACACAAAAACCCTGGAGGCACGATCCCCGCTTTCGGTGGGCATCACCTCTTACCACCGACCGGACCACCGACCGCTCCCCGGGACCGGAGGCCGCCTGAGTGACAGGCCGGGTGGCCTGTGAGGGGCGGCCTTTCCCTCCCGGGCACTGCTCGCCCCGCCCCCGCCCCCCAGGCCCCGGCCCGTCCAGAGGGGCCTCCCCGGGGGGCCCCGGCCAGCCGCTGGCACCTCGGAGCGGACAGGACAGGGGTGGGGGGTGGGGGGCGGGGGGGCCTGTGGCGCCGACGGCTCCGAGCTGCGCCCTCACGGCGTCCCTCAGGCCTCCCGCCCCCCGAGGGGGAGCCCATTTTCAGGTGGAAAATACGGGGGGGGGGGGTTCGAGGGCCACGCGTGACCAGCGCCAGGTCGCCCACCCAGTCGAGAAGGCGCAGGGGCAGCGCCTGAGCTTACGTTTCCCTCAGGCCGCTCCTCGCCTCGTGGCCTCGTGGTCTGGGCGCCGCGGGCGGAGGGAAAGGCGCAATGGCCGCCGGGAGGCTCCCTGGAGCGCCGCCGGAAGCGGCAGGATCCGGCCAATCCCGCCTTCTGGGGCCTTCTCCGGGGAAGTCTCGTGAGATCCTGAGCGGGGTCTCCGGGGGAGCCCAGGAGGGGCTTAACGGACACGGACGGACGGAGAGAAGGGGGAGGGGCGGTGCCTGTGGCCACGCCCACCAGGCCGCCCGGGGTGGGAGGGGGTGGGGGCTGCTTGGGGTCCGGGTGGGTAGGGGGGTGGGGGTGGGGGTGGGCTGGGATGTGGAGGGAGAAAAAGGAGGCCCCCGGACACCCCCAACTTACCTCCCACTCTCACCGGGTCTGTGCTCCCGGGGCCCCTCTCCCCCTCGGCTGTGGGTGCCAGTGTCACCGCCCGGGGGCCCTGCGTGAGGGTCGTCGCCCCCCTCCACCCCCCGTGTCTAGGAAAGAGCTCCCGCCCTGGGGGCCCACGTCCCCCCACCCTGCACGGGCCATGCTGCCGCCCTGGGCGGAGGGAGCCCGGCCCCACGCAACGTCCTCCCCGCAGAGGGGCGCCCTCGGTCCCCCCGCCCCCCCCCCCGGGTCCCCCCGCCCCCCCCCCCCCCCCCGGGGCTGGCGGCCAGCTCCTTCCGACGCCCCGACCCCGTCTCCCCACTCACCTCCCCAGGCCTCCCGGTGGTGGCAGCGTCCGCCTGGAGCCAAGGGCTTCTCTCTCCCCAGCGCCCCCTTTGGGCCAAGTCGCAGCTGGGCCTCAAAACAAGATGGGGCAGGAGCTCCCGAGGGAGCCGCCGACCAAGCGGAGGAGGGCGAGGCCCAGCAGCCGCAGCCCCAGCCAGTGCACCGCCTCTCGGGGCCGCCTCCCGCCCGGGCTCTCCGGGCCGCCGCCAGGGGGCGCTGGGGCCTGGCGTCCTCAGGGGCCCCGTTTGGGCGCCCCCTTTTGGAAAGTCTCTGGGAGAGAAAAGCGGGGGGATCCTTTCCGGGTGAGGAGGGGGGAGACTGGTTAAGAGCAGAGCCGAGGCCCCAGCCTGTCACTCACGCGGCCCGGGATCTCCGTGGGGACTTTTGAAATCGCGTCCTCACGTGACCCTGACTCTCTAGGAAGGTGGTGGTGGCTGAGAGCAACAGGCAGGGTGGTAAGGCTGGCCGTGTGTGTGCATGTGTGTGCATGTGTGCGCGCGTGTGCATGTGTGTGCATGTGTGCACGTGTGTGCATGTGTGCATGTGTGTGCATGTGTGCACGTGTGTGTGTCTACCCTGCCCTTCCTCCAGGCACCCCCCGTGCCTGTGCGCCAGCAGAGTGTAAGGTTTCCAGCCACATGGATGGATGAATGAGTGCAAATGAGGCCACCGCATTGATCCCCAGTGGGTCTGGGATTGTCACCTAGAACAGAGCTGATGAAAAACCTCTTTTTCCCCCCGCTTAGAACTGGAGGTCCAGCCCACCCCTCCCTTCCTCTCCTCTCCACTCATTCAGCAAATGTTTGTCCTTGAGTGGCTGCTCATGCCGTGCTCGGAGATATACACAGTATCTCCTCACGAGGTTTAGGCTGAAAATAGGAAAAAGCAGCCACCCAAAGACAAGAAGACCGTTGTCTTCAAGGGGCGAGTGGTAACGAATTCTCTGAAGAAAACAAAGGGGCTGGTGTGGAAAGTTACCAAGGCGGGCGGCCTCCTGTGTGAGGCCTGAGCAAGGAGGAGCCATTGGGGCTGGAGAGGATCCTGGCAAATTCTGAGACAAGAGCTTGGCCGGTTTGAGAACATGAAGGAGACGGGGGGCGGAGGGCAGGGTGTTAAGCGACAGAAAGGATAGCGGATGCATCTGTGCCACGTGAAATTAAAAGGGAATCCATGAAGCTCAGGGGGAAGGCGGGGAGGGTGGGTGGGAAGAGATCAACCAATGAACTTGTCTGCACATATGCATCAGCCGTGGACAATGGGGTGGTGAGGGGCTGGGGGGTGGGGGGGTGGGGGATGGGAGCAGCTGGAAGAGGTGAATGGGGAAAAAAGGAGGACCCGTGTAATACTTTCAACAATAAAGATTTATCTTAAAACAGTAAAAATAAAATGAAAGAGAGTCTATGTGAAGATGGCTCACCCTTATTTTCATGATCCCGTTGCTTGTCATACTTGCTGAGATTGATAACGAAAAATATGAGGTCTGTACAATTTAAAAGCAAAAATGCAGGTCCCCCGGCTGATTATAGAATGCAACCCTATTCGTGTAACAGTAAATGTGAACATAACATCCACTCATTCCATTGCTTCAAGTCATGCCTCTCAATGTTTACCAAATTCCTGGGCTGCACTAGGCCTGGATGTGGAAGAGGGACTGAGAGCTACAGGGCCCCGCCCGCCTGGGGGAGGTGTAATTCATCTTTGTGGGGATCTTAAAAAGCGAGGCCACGTGTCCAGAAGGTGGTCACTAAAATGATAAGGCTGGTTTTCGTAAAACCCTTTTCTGCATTTTTTAAATGTTTTTTGTCCTAATTGTTTTTCCTTGACTAGCGATGAAAATAGAGCTCTTTTCATTTTGGAAATATTGAAAAATACAGTCAACCTGCACTGCATTGTAATGGTCACCATGGAGACTTTAAAACCCTTCAGTGAGGGAAGAGAGGAGGGGGGATGCTTTTGTAGGAGCTGTTTTGTGTGGGTGCAGCTGATAGAGGCTGGGTCTTGGCTGATCTGTGAGGGGATGAGAAAGCAATGAACTGAAAGAGGAAAATACTTGTTAATAGACATATTTTTAAATTGATTTCAGAGAGAAAGGGAAAGGAGAGAGAGAGACGTCAATGATGAGAGAGAATCATTGATCGGCTGCCTCCCACACGCCCCACACTGAGGATCGAGCCCACAATCCAGGCATATGCCCTTGACCAGAATTGAACCCAGGACCCTTCAGCCTGCAGGCCAACACACTATCCACTGAGCCACACCAGTGAGGGGGGACTATGTTTTTTTCTATGATCACCTACAGTAAGCCGGAAGGACAAAGAACCTGCATTCTCGACCTAACCATGCTTCATTCGGGATAAAAGCCATAGAGCGCTTACCAACGAATGGAAACTTCGTTTTTTGATTTTTCTCACCAGACGCATGCAAGGGTGCTGGGAACTTTAATGAGGTCTTAGTGATTCTCAGGTGAACACTGAGATCAGAAAGGACAAGTCGCTCGTCTCAAGCACAGTGGCCACATCAAGAAGGAATTCGGGGCTGTGGAGTCCTGGCGGGGGGCTCCTGGCCCCCAGAGTGAGGTGCTCTGAGTGTGTGCTTCCAATACACACTAGGCTCCTGATTTGGTAACACACACCAGAAATGCCCTCTCCACCCCCGCCTGCTGCAGGGTTAAGCTGACGTGAAAGGTCAGGGAGAGAATTCGGGGTGGCTGCTATGCGTTCCCTAGGCTGTGCGTCGTGATTTGGGGGAACCACATTTAAAATATATATATTTTTATTGACTGCAGAGAGGAAGGGAGAGGGAGAGAGAGAGAGACAGAAGCATCTATGATGAGAGAGAATCATTGATCTGCTGCCTCCTGCACAGCCCCCACCGGGGACTGAGCCCGCAACCCGGGTATGTGCAAAGACCGGGAATTGAACGATGACCTTCTGGTTCATAGGTCGACACTCAACCACTGAGCAACACTGGCCCAGATGTATAAGGCATTTTTGAACAAAGGAGAAAAGGGGGGAAATGGGGTATTAGATTTCAGAAGTGAGCACAGGCGGTTCACAGGTAGTTGAGGAAGAACAGAACACACATGTCAGGAAAATTCAGAAACAATGAGACACAGGTTAACTAACTCACAGATGACCTCTAGACTAACTTTGTCCATTCAAGAGGAAGCTGATGGACAAAGGGAAATGGCTTAGAGGGAAACAGAAGGGCCCGGGGGCCTGGTACTGAGCCGAATGGGAAAGGACAGAGAAGGGAAGGAGGTAAACAGGATTTCCAGTGCCCACTCAGCTGCCTCCCCAGTGGGTGGGAGGCACACTCTTGCGCCACCAGGGGGCAGCAAGAGCCGGGGTTGTGGGGAAGGTACTTGCTGTGGTTCATGCAGTGTCTGGATGGAGTTTGAAGAGCTGCTTCCCCCTGAGTCCCTTGTGGCCCAAAACAGCTGTGCCCCATAGATCACCTCTTACATATCAGGGGTAATATGTCCAGGGCTCAGCTTCAGTCTCCAGCCACTGCAGAGACAGAGGATGGAGCCACGTGGAGCAGCCATGCTGACTAAGGGGAAGGAGAGGGAGTGGAGGGCCATATGCAGCCCCCAGCTCTGCCATGGGACCTGGGAAATGGAGCAACTGGATCTTAGTCAGCAAACCTGTCCTCACCTTTGAACACACAGTGCAGAGGGGAAGTCCTGGGATTTCTCACCAGGAACCACCATGACTCCCACAACAGAACAGGTAGGTATCCCCCTGACTGGCTCCATTTCTGCACGCTGTCCTGAGCTCTGATCTTACTTAGAATATATTAAAGAGTTTGGTTCTTTCTTTAAAATTTTATTAATTGATTTGAAAAAGAGAGAGAGATCTATTTGTTGTTTTATAAATCAGTGCATTCATTGGGTGATTCCTGTATGTGCCCTGACTGGGGATGGAACCTGAAACCATGGCACACTGGGACGATACGCTGATCAATCGAGCTACCAGCTGGGACAAGAGTTTAGTTCCTGCTAAAGCTCTTCTTTCCAGGGAAGCAGGCGTATCTAGACTCCAGGTCAAGTCAGAGTGGAGTGAGAAGAGGCAGGTGCAGGAAGTGGATTTGCATGGAGGCCCCTCCCTCCGTGAGCCAGGGGGAGGGGATAAGAGAGGTCTGGGGGAGCCAGGCTCAGGCTTGGGGTCTCAGAAAGCAGTGCTCTCAGGGCACCTCCACCATGGCCTGGGCTCTGCTCCTCCTCAGCCTCCTCTCTCAGGGCACAGGTGAGGCCTCCGGGGAAGGGACACGGACACCTGGGCTGACTCTGCCGCCTCCAGGGCCCCCGGGCCCCGCACTGAGCTCACCAGAGTGTGTTTTTGCTCTTTTCAGGGTCCTGGGCCCAGGCTCCCCTCACTCAGCCGCCCTCAGTGTCTGGGACTCCAGGGACGTCAGTCACCATCTCCTGTGCTGGGAGCAGCAATGACATTGGGAGTACTAGTTATGTCTCCTGGTTCCAACAGCGCCCAGGCACAACCCCTAAAGTCCTGATTTATAGGGTCAGCATTCGGCCCTCGGGGATCCCTGAGCGCTTCTCTGGCTCCAAGTCTGGCAACACGGCCACCCTGACCATCGCTGGGCTGCAGGCCGAGGACGAGGCCGATTATTACTGTTGCTCATATACAACCAGTAGCACTCACCACAGTGGTGCGGGTTCATGGGGAAGTGAGACCAAAACCTCCTCTGAACTCCCTCAAGTCCCTTCACTCCTGAACTCAGGCTCTCATTTGTTTATCCTCTGCTATTATTTTATTTTTAAATAATTGCAAACTTAAACACAAATTTAAAGAGAATATAAAGAAATCCTCTGTAATCTTTCCCTGATTCACCACTTTTTAAGTTTACCATATTTGCTTTTCATTTTATTTTCTTATTTTCATCTCTCTCAGCGTATGTTTATGGTATGCATATATATGAGTATAGGTGTATACACATACACACATATACATACTCAACACAAACACCATGACATTCATTTTCTGAATTATTTGAGAGTAAGTTGGATCCACCAGCACCTACTTTTAATATCTGTTTTCGCAGAATGCACATTCAATAACGTACGTCATTTCAAAGTGTACAATTCAGTAGCTTTTATCCTATTCACGAGTATGTGCGTCCATTACGCTCTATAATTCCTCAGCGTTTTTATGCCCCGGAAGCAATACCTCACTCATTGTCAGTCACCCCAGTTTCCCTCTTCTTTCAAGGAACTCCCTCCCAACGGAGGCCATTGCCCACAGAAGGAACCACGCACCGCACGGGCTCCTGTGTTTGATTTTTCTCCTTCATCCAGTGTTTTCAGGGTTCACTCCTGCTGAAGTCTATGTCGGGACTCCATCCCGTAGCGCGGCCCAATGACACTGCATCGCAGGGAAAGACCTCACTGTATGTATCCGGGAATCAACTGACGGCTCCTACGGACTGACCTGCCTCTTCTATCCCAGCCCAGGGGCAGGGAGCAGCTTCTGGGCCCTTGGGCATGAACAGGGTCCACACCACTTCACACGCGGAAATCAAACAGAATCCGCACTCTCAGGGCCATCGAGGGCGGAGCCAGGGCTTCATCTCTCTCCCTCTGAGAGCAGCTCATTGTTCCAGTTCATGGGGGAGGCCCAGGAGGGTGTCCTGTTGAGCAGCATCTTCCCTCCTAGGGACCTGGTGCTGGACCATTTCCTGGAGGAACTGCAGGGGCCCGGAGGGGCCTGGGCCGCAGCTCCATCCCCTGGGCCAGGGGGCTTCCTCCTGCTCTGGCGCTGTCTCTCTCTTTTCCTGCATTTGTCAAATGTTCTGGGAGCCTTTCCTCCGCCCTCCAAAGGCTGAACGGACCGGGTTCACCTTCTCCTTGTGGTTCATCATGTAATGTCCTCCGTGGCTGCATTTGTTCTGAGTTCTTGTCTGTGGAGCTAAGGGAAGGAAAAGAAATCACGTGCATTTCCGTTTATTTTTCTAAATTCCTTCTGTTATGAGATGCATCATCCCCAAAGAAGCCTGAGCGAGATGAGCACTCACAGCGCAGGGAGGAGTAGTACATAGAAACCACATCTGCCTCGGGCTGCATCTCCTCACCCAACGCATGTCCATCCTTCCCACTCCCCAAAGAGCCACTGTGCTGGCTTTGGGGTTAAGCCCCCTATCATTTGCTTTTCGTTCCTTCCCTGTACCTCCCACAACTGCATCCTCAAACAACATAGATTTGAAACAATGAGAATAAGCTAGCCTAGCCGGTTTGTCTCAGTGGAGAGTGTGTTGGCCTGCAGACTGAAGGGTCCCGGATTTGATCCGGACAAGGGCACGTGCACAGGTTGCAAGTGTGATCCCCACTAGGGAGCATGCAGGAGGGAACCGATCCATGGTTGTCTCTCATCATTGATGTTTCTATCTCTCCCTCCCTCACCCCTTTCCCTGAAATCAGTAAATGAAATATATATTTTTTTAAAAGAAGGAGACGTGGCCACCGTGCAGAGAAGGGGGTCGTGTGGCTGCAGCCACGGGATGCTGGTGGCCTGGCAGCTGCAAGAGCCAGGAAACATTCTCCCTGGAAACTCCAGAAGGAACCACCCCCCTGACACCCTGATTCCTGCTACTCTAAGCCCCTGGGGCTTCTCCATTTGACAGAGCTTTTTCTTTGTGCAGTATATTGTCTCCGAACTTGTGGAGACCTCAGTGTGTCTTCACCAGGTCCCATGTCTCCCCTCCAGCCCTCCTGCTGGGGTTTTATTGAATGTTTCCTTGTCCTTGAGCCAAGTGCTGCTTCAGGAGAGCCATAACCTTGTGCCAAGTCCATGGTGGGACGTGTTAAATAGCCTGAGATGAGCATCTGGGCCACCTGGTGTGGCAGGCGACACGTTCCATTCTAGAGGAAGCTGATGGACAAAGGGAAATGGCTTAGAGGGAAACAGAAGGGACCGGGGGCCTGGTACTGAGCTGAATGGGAAAGGACAGAGATGGGAAGGAGGTAAACAGGGATTTCCAGTGCCCACTCAGCTGCCTCCCCAGTGCGTGGGATACACCCTTTGGGCCACCAGGGGGCAGCAAGAGCCCGGGTTGTGCGGAAGGTACTGCTGTGATTCTTGCTGTCCATCTGAGGCCCTTGTGTCCCAAAACAGCTGTGCCCAACAGATCACCGCTTACATATCAGGGCTAATACGTCCAGGGCTCAGCTTTAGTCTCAAGCCACTGCAGAGACGGAGGATGGAGCCATGCGGAGCAGCCATGCTGACTAAGGGGAAGCGGAGGGAGTGGAGGGCCATATGCGGCCCCCAGCTCTGCCATGGGCCCTGGGAAATGGAGCA
The DNA here is from genome assembly GCF_014108235.1 of Myotis myotis. Classification (NCBI taxonomy): domain Eukaryota; kingdom Metazoa; phylum Chordata; class Mammalia; order Chiroptera; family Vespertilionidae; genus Myotis; species Myotis myotis. The sequence goes on along the minus strand of NW_023416388.1, from coordinate 42,226 downwards.
ACTGGATCTTAGTCAGCAAATCTGTCCTCACCTTTTCCCGCACAGTGCAGAGGGGAAGTTCTGGGATTTCTCACCAGGAGCCACCATGACTCCCACAACAGAACAGGTAGGTATCCCCCTGACTGGCTCAATTTCTGCATGCTATCCTGAGCCCAGTCTGATCTTACTTAGAATATATTAAATAATCTGGTTCTTTAAATTTTTACTACTTTATTAGAAAAAGAGGTAGAGATCTATTTGTTGTTCTATATATCAGTGCATTCATTGGCTGATTCCTGTATGTGTCCTGACTGGGGATGGAACCTGAAACCATGGCACACTGGGACAATGTACTAACCAATGGAGCTACCGGTTCAGGGCAAGACTTTAGTTCCTGCTAAAGCTCTTCTTTCCAGGGAAGCGGGCTTATCTAGACTCCAGGTCAAGTCAGAGTGGAGTGAGAAGAGTCAGGTGCAGGAAGTGGATTTGCATGGAGGCCCCTCCTTCCTCTGAGCCAGGGGGAGGGGATAAGAGAGGTCTGGGGGAGCCAGGCTCAGGCTGGGGTCTCAGAAGGCAGCGCTCTCAGGGCACCTCCACCATGGCCTGGGCTCTGCTCCTCCTCAGCCTCCTCTCTCAGGGCACAGGTGAGGCCTCCGGGGAGGGACACGGACACCTGGGCTGACTCTGCCTCCTCCAGGCCCCCTGGGCCCAGCACTGAGCTCACCAGAGTGTGTTTTTGCTCTTTTCAGGGTCCTGGGCCCAGGCTCCCCTCACTCAGCCGCCCTCGGTGTCTGGGACTCCAGGGACGTCAGTCACCATCTCCTGTGTTGGGAGCAGCAATGACATTGGGAGGTATAATGATGTCTCCTGGTACCAACAGCGCCCGGGCACGGCCCCTAAACTCCTGATTTATTGGGTAAACAGTCGGCCCTCGGGGATCCCTGAGCGCTTCTCTGGCTCCAAGTCTGGCAACACGGCCACCCTGACCATCGCTGGGCTGCAGGCCGAAGACGAGGCCGATTATTACTGTTGCTCATATACAAGCAGTAACACTCTCCACAGTGGTGCGGGTTCATGGGGAAGTGAGACCAAAACCTCCTCTGAACTCCCTCAAGTCCCTTCACTCCTCAACCTAGGCTTTCATTTGTTTATCCTTTGATATTATTGTATTTTTAAATCACTGCAAACTTTAACACAAATTTAAAGAGAATATAAAGAAATCCTGTGTAATCTTTTCCCTGATTTATCACTTTATAACATTTTACCATATTTGGTTTTCATTTTATTTTCTTGCTTTCATCTCTCTCATCGTATATGTTTATGTAGGCATATATATGAGTATAGGTGTATACACATACACACATATATATACATAACACAGACACCATGACATTCATTTTCTGAATCATTTGAGAGTAAGTTGGATCCACCAGCACCTACTTTTAATATCTTTTTTCCCCAGATTTACATTCAATAACATACATCATTTCAAGGTGTAAATTCAGTGGCTTTTATCCTATTCACAAGTATGTGCGTCCAGTACGCTCTATAATTCCAGAGCGTTTTTATTCCCCGGAAGCGATGCCTCACTCATTGGCAGTCACCCCAGTTTCCCTCTTCTTTAAAGGAACTCCCTCCCAATGGAGGCCATTGCCCACAGAAGGAACCACGCACTGCACGGGCTCTGTGTTTGATTTTTCTCCTTCATCCAGTGTTTTCAGGGTTCACTCATGCTGAAGTCTATGTGGGACTCCATCCCTTAGCGCGGCCCAATGACACTGCATCACAGGGAAAGACCTCACTGTGTGTATCCGGGAATCAACTGACGGCTCCTACGGACTGACCTGCCTCTTCCATCCCAGCCCAGGGGCAGGGAGAAGCTTCTGGGACCTGGGCATGAACAGGGTCCACACCACTTCACACGCGGAAATCAAACAGAATCCTCACTCTCAGGGCCATCGAGGGCGGAGCCAGGGCTCATTTCTCTCCCTCTGAGAGCAGCTCATTGTTCTAGTCCATCGGGGGAGGCCCCGGAGGGTGTCCTGTTAAGCAGCATCTTCCCTCCTGGGGACCTGGTGCTGGACCATTTCCTGGAGGAACTGGAGAGGCGGGGAGGGGCCTGGGCCGCAGCTTCATGCCCTGGGCCAGGGGGCTTCCTCCTGCTCTGGCGCTGTCTCTCTCTTTGCCGGCCTCTGTCAAATGATCTGGTGCCTTTCCTCCGCCTCCAAAGGATGAACAGAACGGGTTCACCTTCTCCTTCTCGTTTGTCATGGACTGTCCTCCGTGGCTGCATTTGTTCTCAGTTCTCATCTATGGAGTTAAGGGATGGAAAAGAATTCACATGCATTTCTGTTTATTTTTCTAAATTCCTTCTGTTATGAGATGCATCATCCCCAAAGAAGCGTGTGCGAGATGAGCACTCACAGTGCAGGGAGGAGTAGTACATAGAAACCACATCTGCCTCTGGCTGCATCCACTCACCCAACGCATGTCCATCCTTCCCACTCCCCAAAGAGCCACTGTGCTGGCTTTGGGGTTAATCCCCCTATTATTTGCTTTTCATTCCTTCCCTGTACCTCCCACAACTGCATCCTCAAACAACATAGATTTGAAACAATGAGAATAAGCTACCCTAGCCGGTTTGGCTCATTGGAGAGAGTGTTGGCCTGCGGACTGAAGTGTTCCGGATTGGATTCTGGACAAGGGCAGGTTCGCTGGTTGCAGGTTTGATCCCCAGTAAGGAGCATGCAGGAGGGAGCAAGCCATGATTGTCTCTCATCATTGATGTTTCTATCTCTCTCTCTCTTCCTTCTTCTCTGATATCAATAGGTAATATATATATGTATATCATTTTTTTTAAAAGAAGGAGACGTGGCCACCACGCTGAGATTGGGGTCGTGTGGCTGCAGCCATGGGATGCTGGCGACCTGGCCGCTGCAAGAGCCAGGAAACATTCTCCCTGGAAACTCCAGAAGGAACCAGCCCTCCTGACACCCTGATTTCTGCTTCGCTAATCCCCTTGGGCTCTCCATTTGACAGGTTTTTTTTTTTGTTTTTTTGTTTTTTTGCGCAGTATTTTGTCTTCCAAATTTTGAAGACATCAGTCTGTCTTCACCAGGTCCCATGTCTCCCCTCCAGCCCTCCTGCTGGGGTTTTATTGAATGTTTCCTTGGCCTTGAGCCAGGAGCTGCTTCACAAGCCATAACCTTGTGCCAAGTCCATGGTGGGACGTGTTAAATAGCTTGAGATGAGCATCTGGGCCACCTGGTGTGGCAGGCGACACATCCCACTCTAGAGGAAGCTGATGGGCAAAGGGAAATGGCTTAGAGGGAAACAGAAGGGCCTGGGGGCCTGGTACTGAGCTGAATGGGAAAGGACAGAGATGGGAAGGAGGTAAACAGGGATTTCCAGTGCCCACTCAGCTGCCTCCCCAGTGCGTGGGATACACCCTTTGGGCCACCAGGGGGCAGCAAGAGCCCGGGTTGTGGGGAAGGTACTGCTGTGATTCTTGCTGTCCATCTGAGGCCCTTTTGTCCCAAAACAGCTGTGCCCAACAGATCACCTCTTACATATCAGGGCTAATACGTCCAGGGCTCAGCTTCAGTCTCAAGCCACTGCAGAGACGGAGGATGGAGCCATGCGGAGCAGCCATGCTGACTAAGGGGAAGGGGAAGGAGTGGAGGGCCATATGCGGCCCCCAGCTCTGCCATGGGCCCTGGGAAATGGAGCAACTGGATCTTAGTCAGCAAATCTGTCCTCACCTTTTCCCGCACAGTGCAGAGGGGAAGTTCTGGGATTTCTCACCAGGAGCCACCATGACTCCCACAACAGAACAGGTAGGTATCCCCCTGACTGGCTCAATTTCTGCATGCTATCCTGAGCCCAGTCTGATCTTACTTAGAATATATTAAATAATCTGGTTCTTTAAATTTTTACTACTTTATTAGAAAAAGAGGTAGAGATCTATTTGTTGTTCTATATATCAGTGCATTCATTGGCTGATTCCTGTATGTGTCCTGACTGGGGATGGAACCTGAAACCATGGCACACTGGGACAATGTGCTAACCAATGGAGCTACCGGTTCAGGGCAAGACTTTAGTTCCTGCTAAAGCTCTTCTTTCCAGGGAAGCGGGCTTATCTAGACTCCAGGTCAAGTCAGAGTGGAGTGAGAAGAGGCAGGTGCAGGAAGTAGATTTGCATGGAGGCCCCTCCTTCCTCTGAGCCAGGGGGAGGGGATAAGAGAGGTCTGGGGGAGCCAGGCTCAGGCTGGGGTCTCAGAAGGCAGCGCTCTCAGGGCGCCTCCACCATAGCCAGGGCTCTGCTCCTCCTCAGCCTCCTCTCTCAGGGCACAGGTGAGGCCTCCGGGAAGGGACACGGACACCTGGGCTGACTCTGCCTCCTCCAGGCCCCCTGGGCCCAGCACTGAGCTCACCAGAGTGTGTGTTTTCTCTTTTCAGGGTCCTGGGCCCAGGCTCCCCTCACTCAGCCGCCCTCGGTGTCCGGGACTCCAGGGACGTCAGTCACCATCTCCTGTGTTGGGAGCAGCAATGACATTGGGAGGTATAATGATGTCTCCTGGTACCAACAGCGCCCGGGCACGGCCCCTAAACTCCTGATTTATTGGGTAAACAGTCGGCCCTCGGGGATCCCTGAGCGCTTCTCTGGCTCCAAGTCTGGCAACACGGCCACCCTGACCATCGCTGGGCTGCAGGCCGAGGACGAGGCCGATTATTACTGTTGCTCATTTACAAGCAGTGGCACTCTGCACAGTGGTGCAAGTTCATGGGGAAGTGAGACCAAAACCTTCTCTGAACTCCCTCAAGTCCCTTCACTCTTCAGCTCAGGCTTTCATTTGTTTATCCTTTGCTATTATTTTATTTTTAAATAATTGCAAACTTATACACAAATTTAAAGATAATATACAGAAATCCTCTATAATCTTTTCCCTGGTTCACCGCTTTTTAACATTTTACCGTATTTTTTTATTATATTTTCTTACTTTCATCTGTTTCAGCATATATGTTTATGGTATGTATATATATGAACATAGGTATATACTCATACATACATATACATACTCAACACAGACACTATGACATTCATTTTCTGAATCATTTGAGAGTAAGTTGGATCCACCACCACCTACTTTTAATATCTGTTTTCCCCAGAATTCACTTTCAAAAACGTACAATATACACATTTCAAGGTGTACAATTCAGTGGCATTTATCCTATTCATGAGTATGTGCATCCATTACGCTCTATAATTCCTCAGCGTTTTTATTCCCCGGAAGCGATACCTCACTCATTAACAGTCACCCCAGTTTCCCTCTTCTTTAAAGGAACTCCCTCCCAACGGAGGCCATTGCCCACAGAAGCAACCACGCACTGCACGGGCTCTGTGTTTGATTTTTCTCCTTCATCCGGTGTTTTCAAGGTTCACTCCTGCTGAAGTCTATGTGGGACTCCATCCCTTAGCGCGGCCCAGTGACACTGCATCCCACGGAAAGACCTCACTGTGTGTATCCAGGAATCAACTGACGGCTCCTACGGACTGATCTGCCTCTTCCATCCCAGCCCAGGGGCAGGGAGAAGCTTCTGGGCCCTTGGGCATGAACTGGGTCCACACCACTTCACACGCGGAAATCAAACAGAATCCTCACTCTCAGGGCCATCGAGGGCGGAGCCAGGGCTCATATCTCTCCCTCTGAGAGCAGCTCATTGTTCAAGTCCATCTGGGGAGGCCCCGGAGGGTGTCCTGTTGAGCAGCATCTTCCCTCCTCAGGACCTGGTGCTGGACCATTTCCTGGAGGAACTGGGGAGGCGGGGAAAGGCCTGGGCCGCAGCTTCATTGCCTGGGCCAGGGGGCTTCCTCCTGCTCTGGCGCTGTCTCTCTCTTTGCCGGCCTCTGTCAGATGTTCAGGGAGCCTTTCCTCCGCCTCCAAAGGCTGAACGGACCGGGTTCACCTTTTCCTTGTGGTTCGTCATGTAATGTCCTCCGTGGCTGCATTTGTTCTGAGTTCTTGTCTGTGGAGCTAAAGGAAGGAAAAGAAATCACATGCATTTCCGTTTATTTTTCTAAATTCCTTCTGTTATGAGATGCATCATCCCCGAAGAAGCGTGTTGGAGATGAGCACTCACAGTGCAGGGAGGAGTAGTACGTAGAAACCACATCTGCCTCTGGCTGCACCTCCTCACCCAACGCATGTCCATCCTTTTCGCTCCCCAAAGAGCCACAGCGCTGACTTTGGGGTTAATCCCCCTATTATTTGCTTTTCATTCCTTCCCTGTACCTCCCACAACTGCATCCTCAAACCAGGTAGTTTTGAAACAATGAGAATAAGCTAGCCTAGCTGGTTTGGCTCAGTGGATAGAGCGGTGGCCTGCGGAGTGATTCTGGGCAGGGCACAGGCCCAGGTTGTAGGCTCGATCCTCAGTAGGGGATGTGCAGGAGGCAGCCGATCCATAAAATATGTTTTTTAAAAAAGAGTATAAGCTACTGACCAGAGGAGTGAGGATCGGACACTGTGTCCATCAGGGAGGCCCCAGGATACCTCCACCCTGACAGAGGCTCAGGCTCAGTCTTGGGCAGAGCTCCCCGCAGATTTACTGCCCCCTCCCCCCCCCGCCCCCAACAAGAAGACAGACACGGCCCAGAGGAAAGAGAAGGGATCCCAGAGTTGGGTCTGGTCTTGCCAGATGTGGGCCAGGTCCTGGCTCTCCAGCAGGAATCTTGGTGGAAGCAGAGGGGCTGTATATTCCCTGTTGCCTAGTTGAGCCTGGACTCCAGGGGAGTCTGAGAGCACTCACTGGGGGACAGACAGACTCATCTTGGCTGGTGTGGACAGTGGCGGTGGCTCCTGTCAAGACAACTTGAGCACAGACAGGAAATCCAGGCCCTGAGCTCCCAAACATCACTTGGGGGGAGGGGGTGGGCAGAGCTGCTTGCACCTGGGACTCGCCAGCTTCCTCACAGAGGCCTCTTTCCCTCCGTTGCCCATCAGTGGGGGGTGACCATTAGGGTGTGGTGGGCAGAGGGAACTATACTAATGGGCACCCCGGGTTCTTCTCCTGGTACCCGCAGACCCAACTCTGCCCGGGTCCCCTCACCCGGAGGCGTGTGTCCCACCTCCTGAGGACAAACCCGTGCAGGGCGGGGCTGAGGGGCTGAGGGGTGGGCGGGCAGGGCTCTCCCAACCACACCAGGAGGAGGGAGACAGGATCAGGACACCCCCTCCACCCCACCCCCCACCCCGCTTCCAGAACAGCTCCCACTTCTAACGTGTCCTTTATCTCAGCTCATCACTGCACACCCATCACTGGTTGGGAGGAAAATGCAATGATTTCGGTGGGAACCTTTGCAGACTCGGGACTGGGCTGTGTCAGGCCTCAGCCAGTTACAGCTTGTCAACAAGCACCATGGCTTTCAAGTGTGCATGGTCTTTTTTTAAAAAATATACTCTATTGATTCTTCCCAGAGAGGAAGGGAGAGGGACAGAGAGCTAGAAACATTGATGAGAGAGAAACATCGATCCATTGCCTCCCACACACGCCCCACTGGGGATGTGCCCGCAACCAAGGTACATGCCCTTGACCAGAATCGAACCTGGGACCCTTGAGTCCACAGGCCGACGCTTTATTCACTGAGCCAACTGGTTAGGGCATGTGGGTTGCCTTTTTTTCCCTGTTCCTTGGTCTCTCACATGCAACTCTGACCCATGGCGATAATGCTCAGTCTGATTTTAGTGAGTTTAGGAAACGAACACACACAGCGGTACAGTCACTCAGCTGCAGCCGCATTCATTGCACTCAGTGGTTGCTTCTTGCACGGGCCCTGACGGGAGATGGAACCTGAAACCTCGGCCTGTGGGGCCGACACTCTAACCGGGGGAGCTCCCCGGCCAGGGCTTCCAATAAGTTCGTTACACAACGTCCAATAAACGCACCCCAGGCTCAGCCTCAGGACCCAGGCGCAGGCCCATGCACGGGCAGGGCGCAGGTCAGTCCGTCCTATGGGACGAAGCAGGGAGGTTTGAAGGGTGAGAAGTACCCAACGCTGCCTGTTGTCCCTGGAAATAGCGATGGGCTCTCTCCAGCCTGCCTTGGACCCTGTCCTCACCTTCACCCCTCAGAGCAAGAAGTGGAAGTCCCAAGATTCCGCAGGAGCCACAGTGGCCCTTGCACTGCCATGGGCTCAGCCTCTCCTGACTCGGAAAATTCAGCTCAAAGACTTTTAACCCCTCAGGGAGCTCTCTGCCCAGAGTGCAGAGTATCTAGGCTCCAGGGCCAAGTCAATGGGGGGTGGAGAGATGCAGGTGCAGGAGGCATATTTGCATGGAGGCCCCTCCCTCCCCTGAGGCAGGGGGAGGGGATAAGAGAGGTCTGGGGGAGCCAGGCTTGGGGTCTCAGAAGGCAGAACTTTTGGGGCGTCTCTGCCATGGCCTGGGCTCTACTCCTCCTCACTCTCCTCTCTCAGGGCACAGGTGAGGCGCCGGGGAAGGGACCACAGGGCCATCCGGGCTGATGGAGGCCTCTGTCTCCTCTTTCAGGCTCACCTGCGCCCAGCACTGAACTCACCACATTGTGTTATTATTGCTCTTTCTAGGGTCCTGGGCCCAGGCTGCCCTCACTCAGCTGCCATCCGTGTCCGGGAATATGGGACAGTCGGTCACCATCTCCTGTGTGGGAAGCAGCACTGACATCGGGCGTTATAACTACGTCTCCTGGTACCAACAGCGCCCGGGCACGGCCCCCAAACTCCTGATTTCCTACGTGAATGCTCGGCACTCGGGGGTCCCCGAGCGCTTCTCTGGCTTCAAGTCCAGCAACACGGCCTTCCTCCTCATCTCCGGGCTGCAGGCCGAGGACGAGGCCGATTATCACTGCTTCTCCTATGTGGGCAGCAACACTCCCCACGGCGCTGCGGGCTCATGGGGAAGTGAGACCAAAACCCGCCCCGGGCTCCCAGGCGGCCTCCTTGCTCAGAAGACACGTCCCCTCCCTGGGCTGGGCCTCAGGCGGCAGGGCCTGGAGTGCACGTCCGTCCCCCTCATGGCTTCTCTCCTTCTCCCGTGAAGTTCAACAGAAAAACACTGTTGTGAAGTTTCTGGGTATCATGTCAGCTTCCGCTTGCCTGTGTCAAGTGTCCCCTGAGGCAAGTCTATCCTGGATTCCCAGGGGCAGAGGAAGCACACGCCTGCCTTTCCCTGCTGTCCTCGGGGAAAATCTGACATTAAATTCCTCCTCTCCGCACAGCTCCTCACCGCCCTGGGTTCAGGTCTCTAGGAGTGACTGTCATATTCAACTCCGTGTCCACCGTATCTAGTCAGGGTAGTTCCTGTGGTGGGTTATTTATTTATTTATTTATTTTTGTTCATTCTCACCCGAGGATATTTTTCCATTGATTTTTAGGGAGAGTGGGAGAGAGAGGGGAAAATAGGGAGAAATATTGATGTGAGAGGAACACATCGATTGGTTGCCTCCTGCACGTGCCCCAACCATGGCCCTGGGCCGGGGAGGAGCCTGCAACCCAGGCAAGTGCCCTTGACCAGAATCAATCTGGGACCCTTTGGCCCACAGGCTGACACTCCATCCATTGAGCCACACCGGTTAGGGACCTGTGATGTGTTGTTGCTCTGAACGCCTATTCCGAAAGCAAGAGCATCCGAGAGAGTATCTGAAGACATTGCTGAACAAACAGCCCGTAGTTTTCTCTTTATTGTCCCTCATTTTTGACCCATACCCTTGGGGGCTGAGGCTGGAGAATTTGAACGACAGACTCTGGTCTAAGATCCCCCCCCACCCCGTCCTCTCCCCCCAGATCCCTGAACCACTGTGCTTGATGCTGTCCTGGATGTACATGGACTGTCTCCCCATTAGAATGGGCTCCTTTTAAAATATATATATATATATATATATATATATATATATATATATATATATATATATTATTGATTTCATAGAGGAAGGGGGAAAGAGAGAGAAACATCAATGTTGAGAGAGGATCATGGATCAGCTGCCTCCTGCACACACCCACTAGGGATGAAGCCTGCAATCTGGGCATGTGCCCTTGACCGGGAATCCAACCGTGGCTTCCCGATTCATAGGTTGATGCCCAACCACGGAGCCACACCGGCCGGGGGGGGGGGGGCGCCTATCTTTCATGCTGTTGTGAATAGTGGGTCCTGTTTGACTGTCATATGGACTTTGTTACTTTAGAAGGTGACCTTCCAGCTGGGTTTGGCCAAGTTCCATCCCGCCGCCCGTGGACGGGGTGTGAATGTCAGTTCAGCTTGAGGTCTTGGCAGCATCTGTGGACCTACAGCCTGTGTGCCGCACCGAGTGGTCCCCGTGGTGTGGGCAGTGGGCTGCCTCTTGGTTCTGTTCTGAAATCTGCCCTGGCTCTTTGGGCTCCAATCCACGCAAGTGCCCTTCAGAGGTGGGCCCAGGAGCTCATGAGCAATGCAAAGGCTGTTTTCTCAAAGTTTTTCTTGCCGCTTTCTCTCCATCCCTAGATCCCCTCTTAGTTCATCCTCCTTTCGGACTGAAGGGTCCCGGGTTCGATTCCCAGTCAAGAGCACATACCTCGGCTGTAGGTTTGATCCCCTGGTCGGGGCACGTGCAGGAGGCAACCCATCCATGTGTCTCTCTCACATCGATGTTTCCCTCTGTCTCTCCCTCTCCCTTCCACTCTCTCTAAAAATCAATGGAAAAATGTCCTTGGGTGAGAATTAACAACAACAAAACACCAAACCCTCCTCCCACTCAAACCAAAATGAAAGGGTTTTAGAGGCAGGAAAAGGGTGGGACTAGGACAGTGATGGCGAACCTTCTGAGCTCGGCGTGTCAGCATTTTGAAAAACCCTAACTTAACTCTGGTGCCGTGTCACATATAGAAATTTTTTGATATTTGAAACCATAGTAAAACAAAGATTTATATTTTTGATATTTATTTTATATATTTAAATGCCATTTAACAAAGAAAAATCAACCAAAAAAATGTGTTCGCGTGTCACCTCTGACACGTGTGTCATAGGTTGGCCATCACTGGCCTAGGACGTTAAAAGAGCAGATTATTTCGGACAAGGACGCCTTCCCCAGGGGAAGGTAGGGTCTCCTCTCCCAGTTACCTCACTGGCGCCGACCAGGAAACCCCAGGCTCCTTGGCGTAAAGCTGCCCTCCTGGGGCCACTGACTGCCTTCGGTTTGGTGGTTTAGCAGAAGTGACTCCATTCTGACCAGTTGTTTATCTTTAACAGAAAGAATCAGGGGGCCTGGTGCTGAGCTGGGATGAGACAGAGGGAGGCTGGAGGGGAGCAGAGCAGGGCTCTCCAGCTCTGAGCCAGCTCCTTCCTGCTGGTCCAACTCGGGCCGGTCATGTCATCCTTGGCCGCCAGGTGGCAGCAAGGGCCTGGATTCAGGCAGCTCATTGCTGTGTTTTCCTGGGGCCTGAATGAGGTCCCAAGACCTGGTTCCCACTGAGCTCCTCCTCAGGGAGACTGTGGGGGTAGAGCGTCCCCAATCTGTACGGCCACAAAACCCTTCGCCAGGCAGAACATACATGTGCCAGGTCTCAGCCTCCGAGCAGGGCAGAGGCAGGGGACACTGAGGAGGTGGAAGGGGGAGGGATGGGGACAGCCACCAGCTCTGTCTCAGAGCCTGGGAGGGACATCGATTAGATTTCTACCCGCCCGAGCCCCTCTGAGCCCTGCCCTCACCCTCCGCCATGCACAGCAAAGAGCAATTACTGGGCCCGGCAAGCATGGCTCAGTGGCTGAGCGTCAACCTATGAACCAGGAGGGGATGGTTTGATTCCCAGTCAGGGCACATGCCCAGGTTGCGGGCTCCATCAACGGTGTGGGGCTGGCAATATGCAGCAGATCCATGATTCTCTCTCATCATTGATGTTTCTATCACTCTCTCTTCCTTCCCCTCTGAAATCAATAAAAATAAAAAATACATGTAGAAAAAAGAAAGTATTGGGATTGTTTAGCCTGCAGACCAGACCATAGCCTGACACCCATAGCTGGAGGGCTAGGGGTCTCCGAAGTCTGACTGCATTTCCAAGGTGCTGTCATGTGCTCAGTCTTAGAACACCCACATCAAAGCAACTGAATCCCTCCAATTAGCCCTGCCCTCCAGGGAGGCAGAGAGGAAGCCAGGACCAGCTCAGAGGGGTGAGCAGAGAGATAACAGAAGCAGATTTGCATGGAGGCCCCTCCCCCATGAGGCAGGGGGAGGGGATAAGAGAGGTTTGGGGGAGCCAAGCTCAGGCTGGGGTCTCAGAAAGCAGCGCTCTCAGGGCACCTCCACCATGGCCTGGGCTCTGCTCCTCCTCAGCCTCCTCTCTCAGGGCACAGGTGAGGCCTCCGGGGGAGGGACACGGACACCTGAGCTGACTTTCAGGCACCAGCAAGGCCCCCGGGCCCAGCACTGAGCTCACCAGAGTGTGTTTTTGTTCTTTTCAGGGTCCTGGGCCCAGGCTCCCCTCACTCAGCCACCCTCAGTGTCTGGGACTCCAGGGACGTCAGTCACCATCTCCTGTGCTGGGAGCAGCAATGACATTGGGAGGTATAATGCTGTCTCCTGGTACCAACAGCGCCCGGGCGTGGCCCCCAAACTCCTGATTTATGGTGTCAGCACCCGGCCCTCGGGGATCCCTGAGCGCTTCTCTGGCTCCAAGTCTGGCAACACGGCCACCCTGACCATCTCTGGGCTGCAGGCCGAGGACGAGGCCGATTATCACTGTTGCTCATATGCAGGCAGTAACACTCTCCACAGTGGTGCGGGCTCATGGGGAAGTGAGACCAAAACCCGCCCCGGGCTCCCAGGTGCCCTCCTTGCTCTGAAGATGTGTCCCCTCCCTGGGCAGGGCCTCATGCGGGAGGGCCTGGAGTGCACATCCCCCTCATGGCTTCTCTCCTTCTACCTTGAAGTTCAACAGAAAAACACTGTCATGAAGTTCTGGGTATCATGTCAGTTTCCGCTTGCCTGTGTCAAGTGTCCCCTGAGGCAAGTCTATCCTGGATTCCCAGGGGCAGATGGAGAAGCACACGCCTGCCTTTCCCTGCTGTCCTCGGGGAAATCTGACATTGAATTCCTCCTCTCCGCACAGCTCCTCGCCGCCCTGGGTTCAGGTCTCCAGGAGTGACTGTTATATTCAACTCCGTGGCCACCATATCTAGTCAGGGTAGTTCCTGTGGTGGGTTATTTATTTATTTACTTATTTATTTTAGTTCATTCTCACCGGAGGATATTTTTCCATTGATTTTTAGGGAGAGTGGAAGAGAGAGGGGAAAATAGGGAGAAACATTGGTTGCCTCTTTCATGAGCCCCAACCAGGGCCCTGGACCGGGGAGGAGCCTGCAACCCAAGCAAGTGCCCTTGACCAGAATCGAACCCGGGACCCTTTGGCCCACAGGCCGATGCTCCATCCACTGAGCCAAACTAGTGGCCAGGGCCCCGTGATGGGTTCTTGTTCAGAACGCCTATTCCGAAAGCAAGAGCATCTGAGAGAGTATCTGAAGACGTTGCTGCACAAACAGCCCGTAGTTTTCTCTTTATTGTCCCTCATCTTTGACCCCTACCCTTGGGGGCTGAGGCTGGAGAATTTGAGTGACAGACTCTGGTCTAAGATTCCCGCCCCCCGCCCCTTGCCCCCCAAATCCTGAACCACTGTCCTGGATGCTGCCCTGGATGTACCTGGACTGTCTCCCCATTAGAATGGGCTCCTTTTAAAATATATATATATATTTTTTATTGATTTCAGAGCGGAAGGGGGAAAGAGAGAGAAACATCAATGATGAGAGAGAATCATGGATCAGCTGCCTCCTGCACACACCCACTAGGGATCAAGCCTGCAATCTGGACAGGTGCCTTTGACCAGGAATCCAACCGCGGCTTCCCGATTCATAGGTCGATGCCCAACCACGGAGCCACACTGGCCGGGGGCGGGGGGGAGCCTATCTTACATGCTGTTGTGAACAGTGGGTCCTGTTGGACTGTCATACGGACTTTGTTACTTTAGAAGGTGACCTTCCAGCTGGGTTTGGCCAAGTTCCCTCCTGCCGCCCGTGGACTGGGTGTGAATGTCAGTTCAGCTTGAGGTCTTGGCGGCATCTGTGGACCTACAGCCCGTGTGCCGCACCGAGTGGTCCACGTGGTGTGGGCAGTGGGCTGCATCCTGGTTCTGTTCTGAAATCTGCCCTGGCTCTTTGGGGTCCAATCCACGCAAGCGACCTTCAGAGGTGGGCCCAGGAGCTCATGAGCAATGCAAAGGCTGTTTTCTCAAAGTTTTTCTTGCCGCTTTCTCTCCATCCCTAGATCCCCTCTTAGTTCATCCTCCTTTCGGACTGAAGGGTCCCGGGTTCGATTCCCAGTCAAGAGCACATACCTCGGCTGTAGGTTTGATCCCCTGGTCGGGGCACGTGCAGGAGGCAACCCATCCATGTGTCTCTCTCACATCGATGTTTCCCTCTGTCTCTCCCCCTCCCTTCCACTCTCTCTAAAAATCAATGGAAAAATATCCTTGGGTGAGAATTAACAACAACAAAACACCAAACCCTCCTCCCACTCAAACCCAAATGAAAGGGTTTTAGAGGCAGGAAAAGGGTGGGACTAGGACAGTGATGGCGAACCTTCTGAGCTCGGCGTGTCAGCATTTTGAAAAACCCTAACTTAACTCTGGTGCCGTGTCACATATAGAAATTTTTTGATATTTGAAACCATAGTAAAACAAAGATTTATATTTTTGATATTTATTTTATATATTTAAATGCCATTTAACAAAGAAAAATCAACCAAAAAAATGTGTTCGCGTGTCACCTCTGACACGTGTGTCATAGGTTGGCCATCACTGGCCTAGGACGTTAAAAGAGCAGATTATTTCGGACAAGGACGCCTTCCCCAGGGGAAGGCAGGGTCTCCTCTCCCAGTTACCTCACTGGCGCCCACCAGGAAACCCCAGGCTGCTTGGCGTAAAGCTGCCCTCCTGGGGCCACTGAAACTGCAGTGAGCTTAGGTACTGCGTTCGGTTTGGTGGTTTAGCAGAAGTGACTCCATTCTGACCAGTTGTTTATCTTTAACAGAAAGAATCAGGGGGCCTGGTGCTGAGCTGGGATGAGACAGAGGGAGGCTGGAGGGGAGCAGAGCAGGGCTCTCCAGCTCTGAGCCAGCTCCTTCCTGCTGGTCCAACTCGGGCCGGTCATGTCATCCTTGGCCGCCAGGTGGCAGCAAGGGCCTGGATTCAGGCAGCTCATTGCTGTGCTTTCCTGGGGCCGGAAGGAGGTCCCAAGACCTGGTTCCCACTGAGCTCCTCCTCGGGGAGACTGTGGGGGTAGAGCGTCCCCAATCTGTACGGCCACAAAACCCTTCGCCAGGCAGGACATACATGTCCCAGGTCTCAGCCTCCGAGCAGGGCAGAGGCAGGGGACACTGAGGAGGTGGAAGGGGGAGGGATGGGGACAACCACCAGCTCTGTCTCAGAGCCTGGGAGGGACATCGATTAGATGTCTACCCGCCCGAGCCCCTCTGAGCCCTGCCCTCACCCTCCGCCATGCACAGCAAAGAGCAATTACTGGGCCCGGCAAGCATGGCTCAGTGGCTGAGAGTCAACCTATGAACCAGGAGGGGATGGTTTGATTCCCGGTCAGGGCACAGGCCCAGGTTGCGGGCTCCATCCACAGTGTGGGGCCGGCAATAGGCAGCAGATCCATGATTCTCTCTCATCATTGATGTTTCTATCTCTCTCTCTCCTTTCCCCTCAGAAATCAATAAAAATTAAAAAATACATGTAAAAAAGAGAAAGTACTGGGATTATTTAGCCTGCAGACCAGACCATAGCCTGACACCCATAGCTGGAGGGCTGGGGGTCTCTGAAGTCTGACTGCATTTCCAAGGCGCTGTCATGTGCTCAGTCTTAGAACACCCACATCAAAGAGACTGAATCCCTCCAATTAGCCCTGCCCTCCAGGGAGGCAGAGAGGAAGCCAGGACCAGCTCAGAGGGGTGAGCAGAGAGATAACAGAAGCAGATTTGCATGGAGGCCCCTCCCCCATGAGGCAGGGGGAGGGGATAAGAGAGGTCTGGGGGAGCCAGGCTCAGGCTTGGGGTCTCAGAAGGCAGCGCTCTCAGGGCACCTCCACCATGGCCTGGGCTCTGCTCCTCCTCAGCCTCCTCTCTCAGGGCACAGGTGAGGCCTCCGGGGAAGGGACACGGACACCGCGGCTGAATTTCTGGCACCTCCAGGGCCCCCGGGCCCAGCACTGAGCTCACCAGAGTGTGTTGTTGTTCTTTTCAGGGTCCTGGGCCCAGGCTCCCCTCACTCAGCCACCCTCAGTGTCTGGGACTCCAGGGACGTCAGTCACCATCTCCTGTGCTGGAAGCAGCAATGACATTGGGAAGTATAATTATGTCTCCTGGTACCAACAGAGCCCGGGCACAGCCCCTAAACTCCTGATTTATAGTGTCAGCAATCGGCCCTCGGGGATCCCTGAGCGCTTCTCTGGCTCCAAGTCTGGCAACACAGCCACCCTGACCATCGCTGGGCTGCAGGCCGAGGACGAGGCCGATTATTACTGTTGCTCATATCGATATACAGACAGTAGCACTCTCCACAGTGGTTCAGGTTCATGGGGAAGTGAGACCAAAACCCTCCCTGGGCTCCCAGGCGCCCTCCTTGCTGTGAAGACGCTTCCCCACCCTTCATACACAAGGGCCCAGAGAATCATATTCTAATCGCCTCCCTCCTCAGTCACCGTAACATGCAATATCTCTCTCTCTCTCTCTCTCTCTCTCTCTCTCCCTCTCTCTCTCTCTCTCTCTCCCTGTTATTGTTTTGGGACAATCACAGTTTCCTCTTTATCTGTGTGTCATAAGTTCTGTAATATGCAGCTCTTTCCACCCCCCTACCCCCAACTGCAATGATAGAGAGAAGAGGCAATGCATGCTGGGGCAGGTTTACAGTTCTCAGGCGAATCTTTACTTTAAATGCTCTGGTCTCACCCAGTGACCGGTGTGGCTCAGTGGTTGAGCATCGACCTATGAACCAGGAGGTCTCAGTTGGATTCCGGGTCGAGGCACCTGCCTGGGTTTCAGGCTTGATCCCCAGTAGGGGGCATGCAGGAGGCAGGATTCTCTCTCATCGTTGATGTTGCTGTCTCTCTCCCTCTCCCTTCCTCTCTGAAATCAATAAAAATCGATTAAATGCGTTGGTCTCTACACCAGAGAAGAACATCTTGGCTTTACTTCTACTGAAAGGACATTGTCGCATTCATCTCCGTGTGCCCCATGCTCTCTGCCAGGGTGGCCCTCCTGGGTGGGCTGTTCCTCTCCACGCCTGTTGCTGAAAGAAGAGCAACTGGGAAACGGTGACCGTGTTGCTGAGAGACTGAGGACAAAGCGTGAGATGCTCTTTTCCTTTCCGGCTTCCTCATTTACACACCGTAGGCGCATAAGCTGAGCAGGGAAGGTTTTGATAGGGGACCATCTGGAATTGTAAGAAATAGGAATCCTGCTCTGTTCACAGTGAATGTTTTGTTCTGATTAAAGGAGGCACATGCTCACCTGGCTGGGAGTTACACACGGTTCCTGGGAGCTCACCCGGGAATGCGACCCATCCTCCCCAACAGGGAGCTGCCTGTGATCATGGAAAGATGATCAACCTTCTTGCAGAACCCAGAGCCGCCAGCCCTTTGAAGACCCCCAGCCTTTGCACACCCACAGGCCTTTGTGAATCTCCAGCCCCCATTACCTGTCAACTGCCCATTTGGCACACCTTTCATCCCCTGTAATCCTTGTCCTTCTCCCCAATACAAGCAGCGGGCTTATGGGGGGCAGAGCAGGTTTCTGTGGGTGACCCGCTGCTCCCCCAGGCAGCCCGCAGAATGGGAATAAACACTCATATGATTCCACCCTGTTCTGCCAAATTGGCTTAAGTAGTGACCGGCAGCAGGGGCCCATGGCTTGTCCGGCTACACTTTAGGGTGCAGCTCGGTTGTATGCAGACCTTCCACTCCCTTAGATGAGTGAACTCCTCAGCTGGAGGCAGTTCTGCCCGATGCCGGTCTCCCCTCCGCCTGGTCTCTTCCCAACATGGCTGCTTGTCTCCCACAAGGAAAGAGACACCTGGTCGGTGTGTCCCCCTCTGTACAAGAATCCTCATCGTATCTGTTCTCTGTGACAAGCCAGTGCAATGTCCCCCTGGCACACACATGTGCCTGGTGTGCGTCGACAATGCCAAGAACGGCTTGGCTTCCCAATGCACGTGGGCTTCAGCACCGGAAACACTGGACTGCGACCAACTCTTCCCACTTTGCCAGAATTTTCCTGGTTTTAGCACTAAAAATGCCACATCTCAGCCAAAGCCTCATTCTCAGGCACATTAGCATAGATGTTTGCTGTGAAGGTTAGTTTCATGGTTACCTGAGGGAGGGTGGGGGGCGGAAGGAGGGCCCTGCGGGGTGCCCAGATCAACATGATTTGGGGATGTGTCTGTGAGGGTGTGTCCTGGGGAGATTGGTATTAGAACCGGCCACTCAGGAGACAGATGGCCCTCCCCATGAGATTGGGCTCACACAAGCCACTGAGGGTCCGAGTAGCACAACAGGCCAAAGAGGAATGAATCCACCTGGACTTTTGCCTCAGGGGTTGAATGGGGACAGCACATCTCCCCTTCACCTGCCCTGGGACTGAAACTTACCTGATCAGCTCCCCTGGCTCCCTGGCCTTGGTGCTGACACTGAATGGCAGCACCAGCCTGACGGGCTCTCTAGCTTGCAGTTGGCAAGCAGCGCAGGGGACTTCCCTGCCTCTAGAATCCATATCCTGTGAGAGGCAATGCCTCCCAAAGGCTCCTTCCTCCCAACATACATCCAGGGCGGGCAAAAGTACGTTTACCGTTGTTCATGTGGAAAAGAATGCACTAATCCTACATAATGAAAGCATAGTATGCAAACTGCCCCCTGGACCAGGAGGTTGTCCTGGAGTTCGACCAGAGGGCGGGGCCTGCCAGGGGAAGGTGGGCAGTACCTGGCCTGCAGCTGCTGGGGCCTCTAGTGAATAAATAATAACGCAAGAATAAACTCCATGTTCCACACACTCACAGCTGTACCCCTGCTTTCTCCCGCCCCGTGGATTTTCTGGGTCAGGAACAACGGAGCCCATGACAGATCCTAGGGAATCCAGCCACCGTGGGGTGGCCCTACCTTCCTATTGGGGAAGTCACAGTGCAGATGGCAGGGGATCCTAAGGCGTCCACCCATGGCCGCGTGGGACACCGGCGAGGACAGCATCCAGGCCGGCTGGGATGAGGGGATCCAGTTACTGCTCTTCTCGGGGACCACGGGCAGAGCTGCAGGTTTGTCATTCTCCCTCAACCCCTTCTTTTAAAAAATGAATTTTTATTGATGTCAGAGAGGAAGGGAGAGGGAGTAAGAGACAGAAACATTAATGATGAGAGGGAATCACTGATCGGCTACCCCCTGCACCCCCCTACTGGGGATCCAGCCTGAACCCTGGGCATGTGTCCTGACCTGGAATTGAACTGTGGCTTCTCGGTTCATTTGTCAACACTCAAATACTGAGCCATGCTGGCCGGACTAAATGCAGATTTTTAAATATTTTTATATCTATTACGTACACACACACAGGGTGGGGGCAAGCTTAGGTTTATAGTTGTTTGCATGAAAAACAATACAATTAAGAAACAATAATACAAGAACAAACTTTGTGTTTCCCATACTCACCGCTGTAAACCTACATTTGCCCACCCTGTATATGTCAGAGTTTAATGCCTCAGCTAAGTTCTGCCCAGGATACAGAAGCATCTAGAGTCCAGGACCAGGTCAGGGTGGTGTGAGAAGAGGCAGGTGCAGGAAGTGGATTTGCATGGAGGCCCCTCCCCCATGAGCCAGGGGGAGGGGATAAGAGAGGTCTGGGGGAGCCAGGCTCAGGCTTGGGGTGTCAGAAGGCAGCGCTCTCAGGGCACCTCCACCATGGCCTGGGCTCTGCTCCTCCTCAGCCTCCTCTCTCAGGGCACAGGTGAGGCCTCCGGGGAAGGGACACGGACACCTGGGCTGACTCTGCCTCCTCCAGGCCCCCGGGTCCAGCACTGAGCTCACCAGAGTGTGTTGTTGCTCTTTTCAGGGTCCTGGGCCCAGGCTCCCCTCACTCAGCCGCCCTCAGTGTCTGGGACTCCAGGGACGTCAGTCACCATCTCCTGTGCTGGGAGCAGCAATGATGTCGGGGGTTATGATGATGTCTCCTGGTACCAACATCGCCCGGGCACGGTCCCTAAACTCCTGATTCATGATGACACATACCAGCCCTCGGGGATCCCTGAGCGCTTCTCTGGCTCCAAGTCTGGCAACACGGCCACCCTGACCATCTCTGGGCTGCAGGCCGAGGACGAGGCCGATTATCACTGTTGCTCATATGCAGGCAGTGGCACTCTCCACAGTGGTGCGGGTTCATGGGGAAGTGAGACCAAAACCTACCCCAGGCTCCCAGGCCCCCTCCTTGCTCTGAAGATGCTCCCCTCCCTGGGCTGGGTGATAGGAGGCCCGACCTGGAGGATTCGTCCTCTACCCCTTCCTCCCGCCTCTCCCAGAGCCTTGACAGCCAGCGTGTTTTTCAGCTCTTCTCCCCTCCCCCCACGAAATCCACAGGAGCCGAGCTCTTGGCTTTACTGCCTTTGCTGTGTTTTGTGCATCCAGAGGCCCCTCATTCCAAAACGCTCATTGTAACAGCCACAGGGAGGCTGTGCTAGGAATGCTGGGTAGATGTCCCACAATCCTCTGGGAAATCCTCACTTCAAATCCCTGGGCCTCCCACACCTGCGCAGACCAACCTGGATCCAGTTCTCCACTAATGAAGTGGGAAAGACAATAAAGAAAAAGTTTTAATTTCCCTCCCTCCCTCTCTTCCTCCTTTCTTCCTTCTTTCCTCCCTTCCTTCATTCCTTCCTCCTTCCCTTCCTATTTTCCTTACTTGCTTCCTTGCTTCCTTCTTTACTTCTATTCTAAGCTCCCAATAAAGCATTCATTGTAACAGCCACAGGGAGGCCCTGCTGGGCTTGCTGGGTATATTTCCCACAATCCTCTGGGAAATCCTCATTTCAAAACCCTGGGCCTCCCACACCTGTGCAGACCAACCTGAATCCAGTTCTCCACTAATGAACTGGGACAGACAATAAAGAAAAAGTTATAATTTTCCTTCCTTTCTTCCTTCTTTCCTTCCTTTTTTCTATCCTTCCTTCCTTCCTTCCTTCCTTCCTTCCTTCCTTCCTTCCTTCTTTCCTTCCTTTCCAGGCTCCCAATACATTCCATGACCAAGGAAGGTGTGAGGTAGGGATCTGAGGGAATGGCTGTGTCCTCTCAGAACTGCCCTCCGCCCAGGCTGCTGAATGGTTCTCCTGGGGCAGCCTGCACGTGCAAGGCCATCCCATTGGATGGATCTGTACAGTCGGCTGCTTGGTTCTTCAAGATGTCTGTTGGGGTGGCCCCATTCCTCAGGGATCCCCAAAGCTCTTCATGATGATCCAACGCATTTCTAGCCACAATCCCAGTTAAAATGAACCAACAAGTAAAATACATCTAATTTGGAAGAAGTGAAGTCTCCACTATCATTTTCTCCATTTAAGTTATTGGTTGAAATGAGTAACTCCCCATACAATCAGCATGGATCTAGGATTAAATATTAGTGTCTTTAATTTATATGCCGGGCTTCACTGGTCATTAGTCATAGTTGCAAGTGGCCCTTTTGCTTCCTGTGCTGGCTGTCATGCTTAGCATTTCTATGACATGTGTTCTCATGTGGACATGCGTGTGCAGAATGACTGTAATGAGAACGGGGACCCCTGCAGCCTGGGCTCTGAGTCCTCATGGTCCTAACAGGACAAGGACGGAGGACAAGGTGGGACCTCGTGAAGGTCAGAGGTCTGCTTCCCACAGGAAGGATGAGGACAACTGGCCTGTGCCTGGGGCTCCCCATGGTTTCCCAGGAGACAAGGATCCAGTCTGCTTGGTCCACAGGCCCAGCTGATGGGCTTCTGAGCAGATGAGTGACTACTATTATCTCACTGTCACCTCACACTGAGGCCAAGATGGTCTGAGCTTCCTTCCCTGGGACTTGGCTGGCATCATCTGAGGCCACCAGGGGGCAGTGTTGCCTGCATTTGGGAAGGTGCTCCCTGGGGTTCAGCCCTGACCTGCAGGAAGTCCCCTGGGTGCTTACCAGGCCCTTCTCCTGAGCGGGTGGGCGGTGGAGTGGGGTGTCCTGTGTCCGTTCTGTCCCAATTTTTCCCCTCCTGGAAGAGGCAGTAAATGTCCCGGAGCCTCTGACGCTGTGGAGATTGGGACAAGGGACACGTGAGGACTCATTTCAACTGAGGAGCGTCAGGGATGGTAGAGAAAGACAGGGAGGTACCAGCTTTGTCCCTGGTTCTTGGGCAACGGGGGGACTGGAGTTCCAAAAGCCAACCTAGAGCCTGTCCTCCCTCCTCCCAGTGTCTCAGAGGGGAGTCCCCATATTCCTTAGCCAAGAACCACCTGGATACCCTAAGAGGAGGGACAGGACCTCCAAGGTGGCCTCCAGTTCCTCTCCTGTGGTCTCAGGGGGTCCTGGGTGAGGAAAAACTGTCCAACATAATCTCTCAGGTTCGCTGAGTCTGGTGAGCAGAAGCATCTAGATCAAGGGTAGGCTCAGAGGAAGGAGAAGACAGGCAGGTGCAGGAAGTGGATTTGCATGGAGGCCCCTCCTTCCTCTGAGCCAGGGGGAGGGGATAAGAGAGGCCTGGGGTAGCCAGGCTCAGGCTTGGGGTCTCAGAAGGCAGCGCTCTCAGGGCACCTCCACCATGGCCTGGGCTCTGCTCCTCCTCAGCCTCCTCTCTCAGGGCACCGGTGAGGCCTCCGGGGAAGGGACACGGACACCTGGGCTGACTTTCTGGCTCCTCCAGGCCCCCAGGCCCAGCACTGAGCTCACCAGAGTGTGTTTTTGCTCTTTTCAGGGTCCTGGGCCCAGGCTCCCCTCACTCAGCCACCCTCAGTGTCTGGGACTCCAGGGACGTCAGTCACCATCTCCTGTGCTGGGAGCAGCAATGATGTCGGGGGTTATGATGATGTCTCCTGGTACCAACATCGCCCGGGCACGGCCCCTAAACTCCTGATTCATGATGACACATACCGGCCCTCGGGGATCCCTGAGCGCTTCTCTGGCTCCAAGTCTGGCAACACGGCCACCCTGACCATCTCTGGGCTGCAGGCTGAGGACGAGGCCGATTATCACTGTTGCTCATATGCAGGCAGTGGCACTCTCCACAGTGGTGCGGGTTCATGGGGAAGTGAGACCAAAACCTACCCCAGGCTCCCAGGCCCCCTCCTTGCTCTGAAGATGCTCCCCTCCCTGGGCTGGGCGATAGGAGGCCCGACCTGGAGGATTCGTCCTCTACCCCTTCCTCCCGCCTCTCCCAGAGCCCTGAGAGCCAGCGTGTTTTTCAGCTCTTCTCCCCTCCCCCCACGAAATCCACAGGAGCCGAGCTCTCGGCTTTACTGCCTTTGCTGTGTTTTGTGCATCCAGCGTCCCCTCATTCCAAAACGCTCATTGTAACAGCCACAGGGAGGCCGTGCTCGGCATGCTGAGTAGATTTCCCATAATCCTCTGGGAAATCCTCACTTCAAATCCCTGTGCCTCCCACACCTGTGCAGACCAACCTGGATCCAGTTCTCCACTAATGAAGTGGGAAAGACAATAAAGAAAAAGTTTTAATTTCCCTCCCTCCCTCTCTTCCTCCTTTCTTCCTTCTTTCCTCCCTTCCTTCATTCCTTCCTCCTTCCCTTCCTATTTTCCTTACTTGCTTCCTTGCTTCCTTCTTTACTTCTGTTCTAAGCTCCCAATAAAGCATTCATTGTAACAGCCACAGGGAGGCCCTGCTGGGCTTGCTGGGTATATTTCCCACAATCCTCTGGGAAATCCTCATTTCAAAACCCTGGGCCTCCCACACCTGTGCAGACCAACCTGAATCCAGTTCTCCACTAATGAACTGGGACAGAGAATAAAGAAAAAGTTATAATTTTCCTTCCTTCCTTCCTTCCTTCCTTCCTTCCTTCCTTCTTTCCTTCCTTTCCAGGCTCCCAATACTTTCCATGACCAAGGAAGGTGTGAGGTAGGGATCTGAGGGAATGGCTGTGTCCTCTCAGAACTGCCCTCCGCCCAGGTTGCTGAATGGTTCTCCTGGGGCAGCCTGCACGTGCAAGGCCATCCCATTGGATGGATCTTTCCAGTTGGCTGCTTGGTTCTTCAAGATGTCTGTTGGGGTGGCCCCATTCCTCAGGGATCCCCAAAGCTCTTCATGATGATCCAACGCATTTCCAGCCACAATCCCAGTTAAAATGAACCAACAAGTAAAATACATCTAATTTGCAAGAAGTGAAGTCTCCACTATCATTTTCTCCATTTAAGTTATTGGTTGAAATGAGTAACACCCCATACAATCAGCATGGATCTGGGATTAAATATTAGTGTCTTTAATTTATATGCCGGGCTTCACTGGTCATTAGTCATAGTTGCAAGTGGCCCTTTTGCTTCCTGTGCTGGCTGACATGCTTAGGATTTCTATGACATGTGTTCTCATGTGGACATGCGTGTGCAGAATGACTGTAATGAGAACGGGGACCCCTGCAGCCTGGGCTCTGAGTCCTCATGGTCCTAACAGGACAAGGACGGAGGACAAGGTGGGACCTCGTGAAGGTCAGAGGTCTGCTTCCCACAGGAAGGATGAGGACAACTGGCCTGTGCCCGGGGCTCCCCATGGTTTCCCAGGAGACAAGGATCCAGTCTGCTTGGTCCACAGGCCCAGCTGATGGGCTTCTGAGCAGATGAGTGACTACTATTATCTCACTGTCACCTCACACTGAGGCCAAGATGGTCTGAGCTTCCTTCCCTGGGACTTGGCTGGCATCATCTGAGGCCACCAGGGGGCAGTGTTGCCTGCATTTGGGAAGGTGCTCCCTGGGGTTCAGTCCTGACCTGCAGGAAGTCCCCTGGGTGCTTACCAGGCCCTTCTCCTGAGCGGGTGGGCGGTGGAGTGGGGTGTCCTGTGTCCGTTCTGTCCCAATTTTTCCCCTCCTGGAAGAGGTAGCAAATGTCCCGGAGCCTCAGACGCTGTGGAGATTGGGACAAGGGACACGTGAGGACTCATTTCAACTGAGGAGCCACAGGGAAGGTAGAGAAAGGCTGGGAGATACCGGCTTTGCCCGCGGTTCTTGGGCAATAGGGGGACTGGAGTTCCAAAAGCCAACCTAGAGCCTGTCCTCCCTCCTCCCAGTGTCTCAGAGGGGAGTCCCCGTATTCCTCAGCCAAGAACCACCTGTAGGTGCCCAAAGAGGAGGGACAGGACCTCCAAGGTGTCCTCCAGTTCCTCTCCTGTGGTCTCAGGGGGTCCTGGGTGAGGAAAAACTGTCCAACATAATCTCTCAGGTTCGCTGAGTCTGGTGAGCAGAAGCATCTAGATCAAGGGTAGGCTCAGAGGAGGGAGAAGACAGGCAGGTGCAGGAAGTGGATTTGCATGGATGCCCCTCCCTCCTCTGAGTCAGGGGGAGGGGATAAGAGAGGTCTGGGGGAGCCAGGCTCAGGCTGGGGTCTCAGAAGGCAGCGCTCTCAGGGCACCTCCACCATGGCCTGGGCTCTGCTCCTCCTCAGCCTCCTCTCTCAGGGCACAGGTGAGGCCTCCGGGGAGGGACACGGGCACCTGGGCTGACTCTGCCTCCTCCAGGCCCCCCGGGCCCAGCACTGAGCTCACCAGAGTGTGTTGTTGCTCTTTTCAGGGTCCTGGGCCCAGGCTCCCCTCACTCAGCCGCCCTCAGTGTCTGGGACTCCAGGGACGTCAGTCACCATCTCCTGTGCTGGGAGCAGCAATGACATTGGGAGGTATAATGAGGTCTCCTGGTACCAACAGCGCCCGGGCACGGCCCCTAAACTCCTGATTTATAGGGTCAGCACCCGGCCCTCGGGGATCCCTGAGCGCTTCTCTGGCTCCAAGTCTGGCAACACGGCCACCCTGACCATCTCTGGGCTGCAGGCCGAGGACGAGGCCGATTATCACTGCTGCTCATATGCAGGCAGTGGCACTCTCCACAGTGGTGCGGGTTCATGGGGAAGTGAGACCAAAACCTACCCCAGGCTCCCAGGCCCCCTCCTTGCTCTGAAGATGCTCCCCTCCCTGGGCAGGGCGATAGGGGGCCTGGCCTGGAGGATTCGTCCTCTACCCCTTCCTCCCGCCTCTCCCAGAGCCTTGACAGCCAGCGTGTTTTTCAGCTCTTCTCCCCTCCCCCCACGAAATCCACAGGAGCCGAGCTCTCAGGTTACTGCCTGTGCTGTGTTTTGTGCATCCAGAGGCCCCTCATTCCAAAGCGCTCATTGTAACAGCCACAGGGAGGCTGTGCTAGGAATGCTGGGTAGATGTCCCACAATCCTCTGGGACATCCTCACTTCAAATCCCTGGGCCTCCCACACCTGTGCAGACCAACCTGGATCCAGTTCTCAACTAATGAAGTGGGAAAGACAATAAAGAAAATGTTTTAATTTCCTGCCTCCTTCCTTCCTTCCTTCCTTCCTTCCTTCCTTCCTTCCTTCCTTCCTTCCTTCCTTCCTTCCTTCCTTCTTTCCTTCCTTTTTGGACTCCCAATACTTCCCATGACCAAGGAAGTTGTGAGGTGGGGATCTGAAGGAAAGGCTGTGTCCTCTCAGAACTGCCCTCCACCCAGGGGGCGGGGCCTGCCAGGGGAAGGTAGGCAGTACCTGGCCAGCTGCCCGCAGCTGCTGGGGCTTCTAGTGAATACATAATAACACAAGAATAAACTCCATGTTCCACATACTCACAGCTGTAAACCTGCTTTCTCCTACCCCATGTATTTTGTCATTCAGGATAGAGAGAGCCCATGCCATGGCCGAGGGATGAAGCCCGCCGTGGGGTGTCCCTACCTTCTTATTGGGGAAGTCACAGTGCAGATGGCAGGGGGATCCTAGGGCATTCATGGGCGAGTGGGACACAGGCGAGGACAACATCCAGGCTGGCTGGGATGAAGGAGATTCAGTTACTGCTTTTCTGGAGAGGAAGGGGGACGGAAAGAGAAACATCATTGATGAGAAACATTGATTGGCTGCCTCTTGTGTCCCAAAACAGCTGTGCTCAATAGATCAAGGTCGCCTGGGAAGTACATCAGTAATTTCTCTGCCTCTGGCCATGGGATCCTGGCCTCTTCCACCCCAGCATGACCACTGTCCCCACAGGCTCCTCCCAGCCCCCAAGCCCCGCCCCGTGGGTGAGTCCTCACCAGACAGGAGGCCTGAGGGTTGTCCATATGCCCAGAGAGGAGGCCAGGGTGCTGGGTCAGGGGTCAGAAATATCTCTTTTTCTTAAAAAAGTTTTTATTGATTTCAGAGAAAGTAGGGAAAGGGAGAGAGAGATGGAAACATCAATGATGAGGGAATCACCGATTGACAACCTCCTGCACCCCTCCTACTGGGGATGGAGCCCCCAACAGGGCATGGGCCTTGACCTGGAATCTAATCAGGACCTCCTGGTTCATGGTCGATGCTCCAACATCGTGCCACACCAGCCGGACAGACCTTTCTAACTGGACAGCACAGGGCGCTCTGGGAACCTGGCTCAGGCCTGTGCATGGAGCCCTGGCACAGCCTCCTCCACTGAGCCCTGTGCTGCTCAGCAGGGAGACACCCCTGAGGCCCAGGAGGAAGGAAGTGGATTTGCATGAGGCCCCGCCCACCCAGGGGTGAGGAGCCTTGAAGACCACACCCCAGCTGAGGGCTCAGAACAGAGCCTGGAGCCTCACCATGGCCTGGACCTTCCTGCTCCCCCTCCTCACACTCTGCACAGGTGCTGCCCCAGGCTCAGGCCCCGAAACCAGAGAGCAGCCTGGCCATGACCTTCAGCTCAGCTCAGGGGACGTTTCGGGGTGTGGGCCTCTGGGACTGAGAGCCTCATGCCCACACTCTCCTCACCTCTCCTCTCCTCTCCTCTCCTCTCTTACAGGTCCTGTGGCCTCTTCAGTAGTGACTCAGCCCCCAGCAGTGTCTGTGGCCCCGGGACAGATGGCCCGGATCACCTGCCAGGGAGATCTCATAGAAAAAGCTTATCCTGTATGGCTCCAGCAGAAGCCCGGCCAGGCCCCGGTGGTGGTCATGTATGATAACAACAACCGACCCTCAGGGATCCCTGAGCGATTCTCTAGCTCTGACTCAGGGGACACCAACACCCTGATCATCAGCGGGGCCCAGGCCCAGGACGAGGCCGACTATTACTGTGCGGTGTGGGACGGCAGTGCTAAAGCTCACAGTGACACAGGCGGATGGGGAAGTGGGACAGAAACCTCCCTGTGTCACCCTCTCCTCCAGCCCCGAGGACTGCAGACCAAGCCCTGTGCAGGTTCAGCCCAGGTCCCACTTCTGAGGTCTCCAGTTGCCCCCTCCTCAGCCTGGGGAGCTCTGCAGAGGGAGGGGCAGGGGAGGCTCAGGGCGGGCAGGACCTGGCTCCCTGGTGTGTCTGGGCCACAGTGTAATTCCTGACAGAGGCCTGAGCCAGGACAGACTGACGGAACCCTGTGTCCAGAACCACGGCCTTGAATGTGTACCGGGGGGGGGGGGGGGGGGGGGTCAAACGTTTTGACTCGAGAGCCACAATGGGTTCTTAAACTGGACTCAGAAGAAGGAGCTGCGGCCGTGTTTCCCGACGTTGCCATGTTAACACTGCTGCTGGTGAAGGAGCGGAGGGGAGAGCAAGAGAACCCTCCGCTCTTTCGGCTCCGCGGGCCGGATAGAACAGCCGAACGGACCGGATCCGGCCCGCGGGCCATAGTTTGCCCACGGCTGGTACATAGTAGGACTGGGCCACCTTCTGGATGAATCCCCAGACCCTATCGGCTCAACTGAGCTCCTAGAGCCCAGCTCCCTGGCAGCCCAGGACTCTGAACGGAGCCGACTAGTGAGTGACACACCGCCCACCGCTGCTGGGCCCCTGGGGTCACAGCTGGGCTCTCACTGGGAGGCACTGGGGTGAGCCGGCATGGCCATGGCATAGTCAGCCCCAGGGTGCCTTATGTGCCAGGCCAGCTCAGCCTGGTTCAGTGACCCTGAGAGGGGTCGGTGAAGGATTAAGAAAAGACAGCAAGAGAATGAAAGCTGGGTCTCAGTGGGATGCTGCTCCCTGATGAGGAGACAGTGCCAGCGCCCACAAGCCATGTCTTTATTTTATAGCAGATGCCTCGAGGCAAAGTAGGGGCGTGATCACGTTGTTCACAGCATTCTCGTGAGCTCCAACCCCACTCAACTACCTGCACCCGAACTCTATCACAAGGCACATGGGGCCACGTGTTTGGACCACAGGTTCATGCTCACAGCTACAACTGTTAGCTGTGATTGTGCTGGGAGGGCCCTGCCCTCAGGCTGGGACTTGCACGTGGCAATGAGAGGACCCTGTCCTTTCATTAGTCTGAGGCTTGAACCTGTCCGAACACTGTACCCGCGCCCCACAAGGCACCCCCGGGGCAGGGAAGGGCCTCCCCCGAGGTCATGGCCTCTCCTGAGTGAGACTCAGGCCCAGTGCGCGCCTGACGCCAAGGCCCCAAGTCCCTGCCTCAGGTCAGAAGGCCCTGCAGCCTCCAGTGCGGCCTCCATGTCACCACATTGCAGGCACCAGTCTGGCCTCCACGCTCCCCCCAGAGGGACCCCCTGGAGGAGGGTCTCCCGTCAGAGCGCTTCAGCGGCCCCAGAGAGCAAACCAGCGTCCAGCGGGCGGAGCACTGAGGGGACAGAGCTGCAGGGCGGCCTCTGGGGCTGCAGACGCTCCTCACAGCACAGATGACAGAGGGGCCCGTGTGGGGGGAGCCACCCGAGGCCAGAAGGCGCCTCCAGCACCTCAGAGGGCACATCCCACAGAGCCAGCCCCCAACCCCGCATCCTGCCCCCAGCAGAGGGAGAAGCTCTGAGGGAGGCACAGGCAGCTCCTCAGAGAAGCTTGGACTCCTTGGGGGCAAAATGGGCCCCAGACCCGAGTCTGCTCTGGTGGCATCTGGGCAAGTGTGAGGACCCGCAGCCCAGAAAGCAGTGAGCTGTGTCCCAGGAATCGCCCGCCTCCCCCATGAGAACCAACAGCTCAGAGAGGAGGACAGGATCCCTCCTCCCGCAGGAGAGGCTCAGGCCTCTGCAAACAGCTGCTCCCTCCTGCAGCCCTGAGTGACAGTCCCGCCGCAGGGGGCCATCCTGACCTTGACAGCGAGTGCGATGCTCTGACTGAACAGCCTCTCAGGACCTCGTGCTCCTGCCTCGGCTGCTCCCAGCGCAGGTCACGGCTCCAGGAGACTCAGTTCTGCGAGGGAGAGACAGGTACAGGGTCCCGCCCAGCAATGACTCTGACCACAGGCCCTCAGGAGATGATCACATGGGAAACCCCAGAATGTTCTTGGGGGACAAAGCAGCCTCTGCAGATCCCGGGCATCGCCCGCACTGTGACCCCAGGAGGAGTCCTGGAGGGTGAGCGACTGGTCTTGTCCCCCAGAGGCCCTGGTCGCCCCCACAGCCCCGTGGCCTCTCCGTGGTCACAGCTGTGACGCCACCTCCTGGGAAGGTGCCGGAGAGGATTCTCTCCTGTGTCTTTTCTTTTATTTAAAATATATTTTACTGATTTTTTTACAGAGAGGAAGCGAGAGGGATAGAGAGTTAGAAACATCGATGAGAGAGAAACATCGATCAGCTGCCTACTGCACATCCTCCCACTGGGGATGTGCCCGCAACCAAGGTACATGCCCTTGACCGGAATCGAACCTGGGACCCTTCAGTCCGCAGGCCTGCGCCCTATCCTCTGAGCCAAACCGGTCAGGGCTTTCTTTTCTTTTTTTAAAAGAATGTTTTTATTTATTTCAGAGAAGAAGGGAGAGGGAGAGAGAGAAACGTCAATGATGAGAGAGAATCATGGATCAGCGGCCAACTGCACGCCCCACACTGGGGATCCAGCCCCCAACCCGGGCATGTGCCCTGACAGGGAATGGAACCGAGACCTCCGGGTTCATAGGTCAACCACTGAGCAACACCAGCCGGGCTCTCTCCTTTTTCGAAAGAAAGTGACAGATACACCAAAGGTGGAGAGCAGTGTGGTCCAATGGATATAACACTTTAAACCAATATGTCATTCAACAACTTCCAGCGTCCTGATTTTAATGAGAACACACAAGTGCTGTCCGTTTTCATACCGGATTTTTTAAACTCACTTTCTTAAAATTATTATCACTTCAATGTGAATTAAATAAAAAATATTGATACTTTTACATGATTATTGTCCTGAGTTTTTAAAAACTGGAAAATATTTCAGAGTCCCCACCTCTGTGCACAGACGGGTCCAAATTTCAAGAGAAATGCAGATTCCAACGTGGTGCAGATGTGAGCGCTCTTCAGTCCCAACTCAAGGAGGACAGACACCTGAATAGAGAAAAGAGGGCGGGGCCAGGAGGGCTCAGGAGGCCTGGTGGGGGGGACTGGGTGTGGGGGAGGCCGCCTGTGGGGCAGGGCAGGGAGGGGGCTGAAGGTCAGGCTCTGAGGTCAGGCTCCTGCATTGGAGTCTTGACCCATCATCTCCGTCTGGGGGATTCTGGGAAAATCATTCACCTCCCAGGACGCTCCCTCCTCATTGGCTGGAGGAGAGGCTGGGCCCTCAGCAGAGGACGGTGTGGGCTCCTATGACGCTGAGTGAGGGGCCCAGGGACACACCCCCCACCTGTCAGCCACCAGGAAGCTCTCAGAAGCAGTCATGGTGATGAACCAGCTGCACAGGTAGGTGACATTCACCCTGGGGACACCAGGGGGCACTGTGGGGCCTGGTTTCCAGCCTTTAGAGGTCAGAGTCCCCTGGGCTGTGTCAAGTGCAAAGAGCAGGACTGAGCTCCTTTGAAGACCCTTCTGTTGGGCCAACCAGCTCTTAGCAATGAAACCCACACCTGCCCTCTGCCCCAGGGGTGTCCCCGCAGGAGGCCCGGGGCTCAGGGCTGGGCCAGCAGCTGAGACAGACCCTGGCTGGGCCCAGACAACAGATTTGCATCCCTGCTCCTCCCTCCTGAGCTGCAGGCAGAGAGGATAAGACAGGAGCTGGCAGGGCCAGTGCCAGCTGGGCAGCCGCAGGCAGCGCTCAGGACCCTCCCACCATGGCCTGGCTTCCCCTCTACCTCCTGCCCCTCGTCGTCTCCACAGGTCAGAGCGGCCACCGCACCTGGGGTCCTGCCCCCCATTCTCCCTCCCAGCTCAGTCCCAGGGGCGCCTGCTCATCGGGGTGCAGTGGGCATCGCTCTTGTGTTTTCTGTCCGCAGGTCTCTGTGCTGATCCTGTGCTCACCCAGCCCCCGTCTGCCTCTGCCGCCCTGGGGGCCTCGGCCAAGCTCACCTGCACCCTCAGCGCTGAGCACAGCAGCTACTATATACACTGGTATCAGCAGAGACCAGGACAGGCCCCTCGGTATTTGATGCAGGTTAACAGCGACGGAAGCCACACCAAGGGGGACGGGATCCCCGATCGCTTCTCGGGCTCCAGCTCCGGGGCCGACCGCTACTTAACCATCTCCAGCCTCCAGTCTGAGGACGAGGCGGACTATTACTGTGGTGTACCTTATGGCAGTTACTCACAGTGACACAGGCAGATGGGGAAGTGGGACAGAAACCTGCCCGCCGGGCCTGGTGCCCACGCTCACCCGCTGTCTGAGCAGCTGTGGGCCAGGCTCAGGGTCAGGAGTCCTCCCTGGGCCTGGCCCGGCCCCGGCAGCGCTGGGGGACTCAGCGGGTCCTCTGTCCTCTGGGGCCTCTGTTCCTGGTGATGGAAATGGTGGATGAGGAGAGAAACCTCCCTCCCTGGGCTTCTCCCACAGGTCGGGAGGGTGGATCATTGCCCCTCCCCAGGACCCTGAGCCCATGACTCTCCTCCTTGCACCCCCTCATCTCCCACCTCCTCCTGCTGAGAGCCCAGAGGAGAGGCCCGTGCGGGCACCACGTAGGTCCCTGGGACCCGACAGCATGAGAGTCTTCACCCACAGGCCTGTGGGGACGATGCTGGGAGAGCTGCCTGCTCAGGAGGGAAACACTGAGAGAGGGGCCGGGCATGAATACCGTGTCCCCCAGCCCTCAGGCCCTGCGCTCCAACCTGGGGATCTGGTCAGGGGAGAGGCCCACATCTTGGGGTCCTGGAGGTGACCGTGGCAGTGAACCCCTTCACTCGGATGCAGCATGGACTCCGACAGGGGCCTGGATGGAAGGGTGGTCAACAGGAAGTGTTTGGTCCTCAGGGAGGCAGGACAGAGCCCTAACCTGTGGGGGGCCCAGAGCTGGGGCCCAGGAGGGAGGCGGGGCCTGTGAGGAGGTCTGAGCAGAATTAGCCAGGAGCAGGGCCTGGCTCCTCCCACTGTGCCAGGGCCTCCCCTTGTGGGGCCAAGACAGGCTCCCCCTCTGCCCAGGCCTTTCCCATGGTCAGGCCAAGGTCATGTCCCCTGGGAGGGCAGCAGGGCCTGGGGGCGGGGAGACTGAAGTGGGAAACATGTGGCCTCCTTCCTGCTGGAGGGGAGTCCTGTGGGGGATCCCCCTCAATTACATCACAAGGGGAGCCCAGGAGAGGGGACGGGCTGGCCTCCTGTCTGGTTTTCTGGAATCTGAAATGCAGTGCCTTTCACACACCCTCACCGCCCAGGCCGCAGGGAGCAGCTGTGCACTCACTCTCCCGGGTCCCTGGGCGCTGAGCTGAGCTGGGGCAGGAGGGAGGCAGGGCTGGTCCCCAGTGGCTGGTTCTGAGATGAAGTTCCAGGAGCTGCCCGGGGCCGGGGTGAACCCCCAGGGGCAGGAGGGTAGGAGGGGCTGGTCTCCGGGGAGGGAGGGGACAGGGAGCAGGAGGAGATGGATCAGGACTGATGCCGCAGTCACCTCTATCACCCCAGGTGGCTGGAGGCACAGGGTCCCAGGGCCATGGTGTCCCCCTCTGCTGTGAAGGGCTGTTCTCTAATGGGCTGTGGTGACTTTATCCCAAACGAGGTCCCAGGTGCCCTCTGCCTCTCTCTCTTTCTCAGTCCCTCTTTCTCTGAAATAAATTAAAATACCTATATTTTAAAAAGAGCTCCTTCCTTGTCATTGCTGAGTAGTGTCCCTGGTCTGGGGGGACTGACGTCTTTTAACCTGTCCACGCAGGAGGGGCAGAGGCTTCCGTAGCTTCCCCCGTGGACGTGGTGCCCGCGGGGCCATGACCTCTGTGCACAGTGTCCCTGTGAGCACAGGCCTCCCTCTGAAATGAGTGCCCGGAGCACAGCTGCTGGGCTGTGTGCTGAGTGCGAGTCTCAGTCCCCGAGAGGCTCTGAGGCGCCTCCCCACAGTCACCGACCCTTTCCCGTTCCCACCGTCCCTGTACCCGCCTCCCTTCCTCCCGCCCCTGCCGGCACCGGAGTCCCTGTGTCACGGGAGCCCCTGACCCGTGTGTGGTCCTGTCTCGCTGTGGTTTCGCTGGTGTTTCCCTAACAGCTGAGGATGGACGCCCTCCCCTGTGCTCATGGCCGTCACACACCCTCTTCCTGACGCGCCTGCTCTTGGATCTGCCTGTGTCCTCCTGGGCTGTGATTCTTTGGCTAAATGTCATGTTTCCTCCTGTCCTCTCTGCACTGGTCACCATTGGATGTGCTGTTAACACCTATGTCTCTTCTCTTCTCTCTGCTGCCTGTTTCTTTAGAAAACTTTGCAAAGCCAAGGAGGCTGTTTTCCATGAGCTTCAATGTACTGATCGTTTCTTTGGTGAATCCTGCTTCTGATGTCATCAGAGAATTGTGGCCGGGCCTTGGGTCTCAACGATTTCTCTTATTTCTTCCTAAAACAATCAATACCAAGGTCGCCTGAGAGGCACCTGAGCAATTTCTCTGCCTCTGGCCATGGGATCCCAGCCTCTCCCACCCCAGCATGACCACTGGCCCCACAGGCTCCTCCAGACCCCCAGCCCCGCCCTGAGGGGCCAGTGTGACCACTGGCCCCACAGGCTCCTCCAGACCCCCAGCCCCGCCCTGAGGGCGAGTCCTCACCAGACAGGAGGCCTGAGGGTTGTCCACACGCCCAGGGAGGAGGCCAGGCCTCAGCCTGTGTGTGTGCAGCTGCTGGGTCATATAGGTCAGATGTTTCTTTTTAATTTTTTAAAAAATATGTTTACTCATTTCAGACACAGGCAGAAAAAAAGATGGAAACATCAATGATGAGAAAATCACTGATTGGCAGCCTCCTGCAACCCTCCTACTGGGGATTGACCCCCTACCTGGGCATGGGCCCTGACCTGGAATTGAACAAGGACCTCCTGGTTCATGGTCGATGCTCCAACATTGGGCCGCACCGGCCGGACAGACCTTTCTAACTGGGCAGCACAGGGCGCTCTGGGAACCTGGCTCAGGCCTGTGCATGGAGCCCTGGCACAGCCTCCTCCACTGAGCCCTGTGCTGCTCAGCAGGGAGACACCCCTGAGGCCCAGGAGGAAGGAAGTGGATTTGCATGAGGCCCCGCCCACCCAGGGGTGAGGAGCCTTGAAGACCACACCCCAGCTGAGGGCTCAGAGCAGAGCCTGGCAGCCTCACCATGGCCTGGACCCTCCTGCTCCCCCTCCTCACACTCTGCACAGGTGCTATCCCCAGGCTCAGGCCCCGAAACCAGGGAGCAGCCTGGCCATGACCTTCAGCTCAGCTCAGGGGATGCTGCGGGGTGTGGGCCTCTGGGACTGAGAGCCTCATGCCCACACTCACCTCTCTTCTCCTCCCCTCTCCTCTCCTCTCCTCTCTTACAGGTTCTGTGGCCTCTTCAGTAGTGACTCAGCCCCCAGCAGTGTCTGTGGCCCCGGGACAGACGGCCAGGATCACCTGCGAGGGACAACCCCTAACAAGTTATTATCCAAGCTGGCACCAGCAGAAGCCCGGCCAGGCCCCGGTGGTGGTCATCTATGGTAACAACAACCGACCCTCAGGGATCCCTGAGCGATTCTCTAGCTCTGACTCAGGGAACACGAACACCCTGACCATCAGCGGGGCCCAGGCCCAGGACGAGGCCGACTATTACTGTTCGGTGTGGGACGGCAGTGCTAAAGTGCACAGTGACACAGGCAGATGGGGAAGTGGGACAGAAACCTACGTGCATAACCCTCTCCTCCAGCCCCGAAAGCTTCAGACCAAGCCCTGAGCACGGCTGCCCATCTGTGTCCAGCGAGAGCAGGGGCAGCTTCGGGCGCCTGTGTACAACCCCAGATGGAGCCCTGTCAGCCATGGGTCCTGTCCGGGAGCAGGAGGCCCATGAGGAGTGTGGGTGCATCGGGACGGCCCCCGGGAGGGGCCTGGACACCGTGAGCGGGAACGTCTGTAACAGCAGCCACATCAGCTCCACAGTGACGTCCACCATGTTCAATAGAAGTTCAGTTTACAGGGAACCTGGGCTCCCAGACACATTTATCACCAGTCAGTGTCCTGATGACAGTGGGCCTTTTATGTTTAAAATAAATGTTGCTGGACTCACTGGTGCTGCTCAGTGGATAGAGCATCGACCAGCATACTGATGGGTCCCGGGTTTGATACTGATCAAGGGCTCGTGCCCAGGTTGCAGGCTAGATCCCCATTAGGGGCCATGCATTAAGCAGCCAGTCAATGATTCTCTCTCATCAATGATGTTTCTATTCTCTCTCCCTCCCCTTCCTCTCTGAAACCAATAAAAAATATTTTTTAAAAAGAGATAAATAAATGCTGCTGTCAGTACCCTTCTTGGTAGGAAGGTCATTTCCATGAACCTCCCTGAGGCATGACGCTGTGCTGTGCGCAGGGATCTGGAGGGACAGCTGACAATCAGGAATGTCCATGGACGGGGTGACCTGCTGTTCCCCACAAAGGGCCATGTGGGCCTCATTCCCCAGCTCAGACCCTTCCATGGAGGTCAGGTCGCCCAGGACGGAACTAACAGGCTCCCTCCCACTTGGTCATGAGCCCACAGCTCAGGGGTGAGAACTGGGCAGCAGGTGTGGCCAGCAGGGCCCTGGGGAGACCCTGGGGTGTGGGTGTGAGGAGGGGCAGCATCGGGGGGGAAGGGAGAGGGGAGCTGGTGGCCCCTCAGCTGGGAGCAGCAGGGGGCGTGTCTGAGGCAGGTGCCTGGGCTCATGTCAGTTCCCTCTTTAGACCAAACGCTGAGCAGTGGCCAGGGGTCTGTCTGTCTGTGCTCATGAGTCACCAAGCGCCTCCCACTTCGTTTCCATGTCCAGCGTCGCCAGCGTGAGGGAGTGAACCATTTCCTCGCATCCTCAGCAGGACAGGTGGACAACCAGCACATCCATCAGGGATGGTGGGTGAACCTGGTTTCTGACCAAATGTGCTTCATAAACCAAAGGCTTCCTGTTCCTGTCCTGACCCTGCTCCACACTCAATGGCCTTGGCCAGGTCAGAAGAGCAATCCTGGTCCAAACCGCTAGCAGCCTAGCCCGACACGGGATCTAAACAGGACCTGATGCCCTGTGCCTTTCACACATGACCCCGTGGGGTCAGCCCCAGAGGGAGCAAGGGAGTGTCCCCACCTCAGTCCACACACAGATCCTTGTTTCCCAGGGAAAGGCCGATGCCATCACCATGAAGATATGAGCGCTGTTCACCACAACGCAGGGAGGACAGACACCTGAATAGAGAAAAGAGGGCAGGGACAGGAGGGGTCAGGAGGTCTACAGTGGTGGAGGGGGGACCTGGAGGGGAGAGTAGGGCAGGGAGGGAGCTGAAGGTCTGGCTCCGAGGTCAGTCTCCTGCACTGGAGTCTTGACCCATCAGCTCTGTCTGGGGGATTCTGGGAAAATCATTCACCTCCCAGGACGCTCCCTCCTCATTGGCTGGAGGAGAGGCTGGGCCCAGCAGAGGACGGTGTGGACTCCTGAGACTCTGAGTGAGGGGCCCAGGAACACACCCCCCAACTGTCAGCCTCCAGGAAGCTCTCAGAAGCAGTCATGGTGATGAACCAGCTGCATAGGCAGGTGACATTCACCCTGGGGACACCAGGGGGCGGTGTGGGTCCTGGTTCCGGGGCCTTAAGAGGTCATAGTCCCCTGGGCTGTGTCAAGTGCAAAGAGCAGGACTGAGCTCTTTTGAAGACCCTTCTGTTGGGTCAACCAGCTCTTAGCAATGAAACCCACACCTGCCCTCTGCCCCAGGGGAGTCCCCACAGGAGGCCCTCGGCTCAGGGCTGGGCCAGCAGCTGAGACAGACCCTGGCTGGGCCCAGACAACAGATTTGCATCCCTGCTCCTCCCTCCTGAGCTGCAGGCAGAGAGGATAAGACAGGAGCTGGCAGGGCCAGTGCCAGCTGGGCAGCCGCAGGCAGCGCTCAGGACCCTCCCACCATGGCCTGGCTTCCCCTCTACCTCCTGCCCCTCGTCGTCTCCACAGGTCAGAGCGGCCACCGCACCTGGGGTCCTGCCCCCGATTCTCCCTCCGAGCTCAGTCCCAGGGGCGCCTGTTCATCGGGGTGCAGTGGGCATCGCTCTTGTGTTTTCTGTCCGCAGGTCTCTGTGCTCCTGTGCTCACCCAGCCCCCATCTGCCTCTGCCGCCCTGGGGGCCTCGGCCAAGCTCACCTGCACCCTGAGCCAGGAGCACAGCAGCTCTAATGTTCGCTGGTTTCAGCAGAGACCAGGACAGGCCCCTCGGTTCATCATGAGACTTAAGAGTGACGGAAACCAAACCAAGGGGGACGGGATCCCTGATCGCTTCTCGGGCTCCAGCTCCGGGGCCGACCGCTACTTAACCATCTCCAACCTCCAGTCTGAGGACGAGGCTGAGTACATCTGTGGAGTGAGCTATAAGATTGATGGCAAATTCGCGGGGTTCCACAGTGACACAGACGAAGGGGAAGTGGGGCTGAAACCTCCCTCCCTCTGTCTGCTCCTCCCGGGGACTCGGGGGACCTGCTGCCTGTCCCCCTCCTTGATGCTGAGATGCTGACTGTTTCCTGTCAAAACCCATCACCCTCCCCCCTGCTCCCCAAGGTGCCACGGGGAGAGGCAAATGGGGGCCATGATTGGGGTCCTTGTGCCAACATCTACATTCTTATCTCCCCACTGCTGTGGGCAGGAGCTAGGACAGACCACACCAGACCCCGCAGACCATACCCTGAGGGCGGGGCGGGGCTGACCACGTCCCCAGGAGTCACCGGGCCTGGGCTCCCATCCGGGGCTCTGCTCAGGGAAGGAACAGAGGCCTTGGGCTGCAGGGGTGACCTTGGACGTCCTCTGTTGCCTCCACTGCTTTACGGAGGGAAGCGGGGCCCTGGCAGGACAGGGCTGAGCAGGAAGTGTCTGGTCCTCAGGAGGCAGGACAGAGCCTTGAGCTGGGGGGGTGGGCGGGGCAGTGCTGAGCCAGGAGGGAGGCTGGGCCTGTGAGGAGTTCTGAGCAGGACCAGCCTGGAGCAGGGCCTGGCTCCTCCTGCTGGGCCAGGGCCTCTGCTTGTGGTGCCAGGACAGGCTCCCCCTCTGCCCAGGCTTTTGAGCAACAGTGCAGGACCGTGGCCTCTGAGGAGGGACAGGGAGCAGGAGGACCAGGAGGAGATGGATCATGGCTGACCCTGCAGTGACCTCTGTCAGCACAGATGGCTGGAGCCCCAGGGTCCCAGGGCCACCCCCACCCCCTCATGTGAAGGGCTGCTCTCTAAAGGGCTTTGGTGACTTTGTCCCAAATGAGGCTCCACGGGTCCCACTGCAGGACGGGTCCCCACCCCTCACACCACAGGGAGGCGGGGAGGAGGATGGTCAGGGATTCCATGTGAGCCCCAGTGTGAACTACACTCACCAGGGGCCTCCCCAGGCCTGGCTGCCCATAACGTGGGAGTCAGCAGTGGCCTCAATGGACAGACAGAGGGACGCCCTGTGCGAGTGAGGACGGCGAGGGAAGGGGCAGAGGCAGATGTCCTTGCTGGGCTGAGATGGGCACCAGCCCGAGAGGACGCCGCCTGCACACGTCCCAGGTCACAGGGGGACAAGGGGCCCCGGAGAGTCTGTCAGGACCCTCTGCTGTGGCCACGGGGTGACAGGGTCAGGGTCTCAGGGGCCTCATGTCAGCCCTGGTGGGAAACGGACGGATGATCCCTGTGAAGAACTGACCCCTTCTTTGTCTGTGTCTTACCTGTGGCTTTGGCTTCGGAAGGGCCAGGTGACTGTGAGCCCAGAAAGTCAAGTTTGCATCTAAAGTTCCAGTGTGGCATCAATTACACTCAATAAAGCTGTTTCACAAAAGAAAGAAAGCCCAACCAGCATGGCACCGTGGTTGAGGGTCGACCTCGGAACCAGGAGGTCAGGGTTTGATACTCGTCAAGGGCACAGGCCCGGGTTCCAAGCTCGAACCGCAATACGGGGTGTGCAGGAGGCAGCTGATCAATGATTCTGTCTCAGCATTGATGTTTCTATCTTTCTCTCTCTCACTGCCCTCTTCTCTGAAATCAATAAATATATATTAAATAAATAAACAAACAAACAAAATAAATGCTCAAGTGGCAGGTGGCCTTTGGAGAGTTTCTAGAACTGTGGTTCTCAACCTTCCTAATGCCGCGACCCTTTCATACAGCTCCTCATGTTGTGGTGACCCCTAACCATAAAATTGTTTTCGTTGCTACTTCATAACTGTACTTTTGCTACTGTTATGAATTGTCATGTAAATATCTGATAGGCAGGATGTATTTTCATTGCTACGAATGGAACATAATTAAAGGATAGTGATTAATGAAAAAACAATATGTAATTACAGATGTGTTTTCCGATGGTCTTAGGCGACCCCTGTGAAAGGGTTGTTTGACCCCCAAAGGGGTCTCGACCCACAGGTTGAGAACCGCTGCTCTAGAAGCAGCAGCTGAAGCAGGTGACAACCTGCCCAGGAGGTGACATGGAGCTGATGTGGCTGAGAGTGACAGGGAGGCGGGGCCAGAGTGAGAGCGGGCTGAGGAGGGCCCTCCCATCATATTCTCTCTCTCTCTCCCTCTCTCTCTCTCTCTCTCTCTCTCTCTCTCTCGTTACTTTCCATTTAATTCCTCCGTCTGTCTCTACCTTACGCTCTTTGCTGTTGCTTGTCATTAACTCTTCCTTTCATTTCCCTCTTTTCCTCTTCAGAGCGTGAATGTGAGTGTTTGGTTCTATGGGATGTTACCCCACGTGTAGCTTCGTGGATCCACAACAGCATGAAGACACAACAACCTCCTCTCCCCACTAGGGCCTCCCACATTTTACTTTTATAACAACACCCACCTCCCCCTTCACACTGCCCTTCCCTGCCCTCAGCTCCTGGACCCACTAGTTGCTTGTTCATGTCTAAAGGTCTCCATTTCAGAAACGGCCTCTAGGATTAGAGATAGAATCCATACTGTGTAGCCTCTGAGATGGGATTTTCACCTCCCCTAACCCCCTGTAGGTTCCTCCCACCTGGTGTTGCGTTGAGTTCCTTCCTGTTCACGGCCGAGTCGTATTCCATGGTCCTGGTGGACCAGAGTCTGTGGACCCTCCACCCGGCACGGGCATCTCATGTTCTCTGGGCAAGTCATGCCCACGGGTGCCGGGAACATCATCCTGTCCTTTCTCTGTGAATGTAAGTTGTCACTTCTCTGAAATCAATGCCCAAGTGCTCCTTGGGGTTGTGCGGAAGTGACAAGTGTAGCACTTTCAGCAGCTGCCCACGCTTTCCCGACTGTCTGCACCATTTCCCATGGGCAGCAGCCACGCGTGAGTGACCCCGGTTCTCCCAACCTCCCCGCAGTGGAGGCACCCTTTCTTTCACTTCAGCCAACCTGAGACATGGGAACTGATATCTCACAGGATTTTCAGCACTGTCTCCCTTAGCACCACGGAGAGCTCCGGGCACTGGCACAGGCTGGAGGCAGGCTCCTATTTGAACTCCCAACAGCCCAGCTGTGCCCTGAGCAGCTGGAGCCAGTCCAGGAGGCCCCCAGGGAGGAGGAGATTTGCATGAGGAGCCGCTTGCAGAGCATAAGAGCCACCCAGAGGCCACCTGCCCAGCTGCGGGCTCAGAGGCTGAACCTGGGGTGTCTCCGCCATGGCCTGGACCCCTCTCCTGCTCCCCCTGCTCACTCTCTGCACAGGTGCTGCCCCCAGGACCTGAGCTGGACCTGCTCCAACCCTGAGCTCCTCCAGGCACAGCCTCTGGGTGGAACCTCCTGGTAATGGGACCTAATCCTCAAGCCCC